>NC_092361.1:5007394-5217851 GCF_030848805.1 Temnothorax longispinosus | reverse complement strand
GAATAAAAAAGAAAGTTGCAATAAAGTTGAAAATGAAATATTGACATTTTAAAAATATGAAACTTTTCTACAGATTTCTTTTTTACGAAAAGAATTAGTACAATATATTTATATATGTAAAATAAAAATAAAAACTATTCTCTTATAGAGAAAAGGATAGGTATTAAATGAGTTAGACGTGTGTTTCCTTTATATTTATAAATACTTTTTGAATGTGTGTATAAATAGAAGCATTATCTCTCTTATAAAAACAAGTAATACATATTTTAATAGTGCTGTATATTCATCTGATGTATAATATTGCATCTGATTTATTTATATATATATATATATATATATATATATATATATATATATATATATATATATATATATGAGATACAATATTATATATGATTGAACTAATTTTTACTTCTATAAAACGCCAATTTTTACACAATATTTTATAGTCTATCCATATAATCAATGTTTGAATCAATGGCTTGACATTAATATAGACAAATACATCATATAAAATATTACTTGTTAATATATATTTCTATTTATAAATAATTAAAATTTATAATAGTTTAGATTATGTCAGGACTATTGATTTTTTCTTATTAAATTTTATACAAGTAAATATTTTAAAAAAGAATTGTCATTAAGATGTTATTTTTATTAGTATTATTAATGAGATAACGGATCTGTGAAAGTTGTATAAGATATATGTATATTTATGCATCATTATAATTAGATTATAAGTAAATATGGAACCTCTTTTATGGATCTGTTAACTTAAAATAGATGAGCTATAAAAAATTATGACAGATATTTTATTTCGGACTTATTTTACGTTATTTAATTTGGTGTTCTAATATGCTTGAGGCTACACTCGCACAGGTACATAGAGAAAGAATACAATAAATAAAAATTAACGGTTATTTAACTATAAAAATATTAATAAAATTAAAATAACGACCTGTTTTAAAGTTTAAAAGTTTTAACGTATTAAAGTTATTAAACTATACTTATTTAAAATATATTGAAAATAATATTATATATTGAATGTTTTAACTCGAAAAAGTAAAACTGTAAAGTTTTTTTCCTAGACAATAGAATTCAGACAACAAAGATAAAATACTTATATCTATATATCTAGAGTTGTATCTTAATAAAGATAAATAGTTTCATAGATATAAAAAATAATTATGGAAACAGTTAATTCTTATTGGTTACATTGCTGAAATGATGAAGAAGGTATAAAAAAAATTAAAATCGTATTGAGAACAAAATATTAGCATTTTAAAAATATAAAGCTTTTTTACAAATTTCTTTTTCCCCCAAAAAATTAATACAGAATATTTATATATGCAAAATAGAAATAAAGAATTATCTTTAGATAGGGAATAATAAGTTATTAAATGCGTTAGGCATGTGTTTGCTTTAATTTCTTCTCCAAATATTCGTCCGAGATTGAATATTTTATAAATTAGTGCAATCAATATCGGTAAATATTTTTTCAAATATGTGTATATAAAATAGAAGTATTATGTTATAAGAACAAGAAACATGTATTTCAATAACGCAGTATATTGTATTTATTATATATATAACAATATTATATTAATGTTTATAAAGTGCCAATTTATACATAATGCTTTATAGCTTATCCGTCTAATAATTGAAAAACTGGTTTATAACAAATAAAACAAAATAATGTGATGTAAAATCATATAAATTATTTGTTGCAGAACAGAGGAATTTTTTTACAATAATTATCATTGTTTATTTTAATTTTGCTGTTAATAAAGATATTTAATTTTAAATTAATATATATTATACATGTATATATATATATTTTTTTTTAAATAAATATGTTGCTGCAAATAACTTATAATATTATAAATAATTTAATAAGGAAATACATAATCGACACGTAAAAGCACAGGTATATTGTGCGATAAAATGGAAATGTTATCACACACTGAGAAAGAAATATTTAGATCAAATAAAATATTTATTTAGATTGCCGCCAATAGCTTATTTAGTTAATATAATACACATATTTATTTAGAATTAAAAATTTTTATTTAAATTAATGTGTGATAACATTTCCATTTTATCGCACAATATATTTGTGCTTTTACGTGTCGATTATGTATTTCCTTATTACATTGTTCATGATATTATAAGTTATTTACAACAATATATTTATTTAAAAATATATACATACATACATATATTAATTTAAAATTAAATATCTTTATTGACAGGAAAATTAATATAAACAATGATAATTATATTTAATCTAAATAAATAGCAATCTAGATAAATATTTTTTTAGTGCAATATTCTAAGTATAACTACTTACCAATTAAATAAGTCGCGACGCCACTCATCATTCCGCAGCCGATCCGTCTCGCGCCCGTCGCGATCTAGAAATGAAAGGGGAGCGTAATTAACATATGGCAAAGGCACTTCGTCTCCCGCGCGCTCAACTTTTCGCACCGAAAACGTCGCGATGTCATTTTCGCGATTATCCGCGCGACGTGCCTTCGGCCGAACAAGTATCGCGAAATACGTATTTTTTAGAAATATATCTACACCCGAGCGCTGAATCGATACTACTCGATAAATACTGCAGTAAATAATGCATGCATAGATTAATAAAGGTTACACTTACCAATTAAACAACTCTCGCGACGCCACTCGTTCCGCAGCCGATCCGTCTCGTGCGGCTCGTGCCCTGTCGCGATCTGGAAATGAAAGGGTAGCGTAATTAACATGAGCAACATAGCGGAGAGCGGAGGCGCTTCGCGATATTCGTGACAGATGGAAAATACGATCACCCGCGATTGTCCGCGCGACGCGCCTGCGACCAAACAAGTACCGCGAAATACTTATTTTTGAGAAATATCGTTACACGCACGTTACATCCGAGCGCTGAGTCGATACTACGCGATAGGTGCTGCGTTAAATAATTCACGCAAGATTAATAATGCTTACTCTTACCAATTAAACAACTCCCGCGACGCCACTCGTTCCGGAGTCGGTCCACTCGGTCCTTCCCGCGCCCGTCGCCCGTTGCGATCTGGAAATGAAGGAGAACGTCTGACGTCATCAATATGGCGGAGACCCGTCATCCCCCGCGCGCGAAACTTCTCGCGCCAAACCGAGCCAAGGCCCGAGAGTGCCATTGGCGTCGCTACTCACCCCGCTCTCACAACTCACAACTTCGCGATCACGAATTTTCCGAATTTCGAGAACCCCGAATACTATACGCTTGCGTATGATCATGATTGTTTTTTTGTAATTTAGCGAATAGGCGTACTAACAGTTTTGACAAATATCCGCGATATTCGCGTCATTGGAAAATACGACGCGATCGTCCACTTTCGCGATTGACAACGCGACGCGCTTTCGACCGAATAAGTACCGTACTGAAATAATGCGTATATTTGCAAATACGTTAATACCCGAGCGCTGAATCTATCCTACGCGATAGGTACTGCGTTAAATAATGCATGCAAGACAAAATAAAGCTTACTCTTACTAATTAAATAACTCGCGACGCGCCACTCGTTCGGGGACCGATCCGCTCCGTGTCCGCCGCCCGCCGTCGTCGCGACGCGTTTGCGCATTCTGGGAAAATGGAAGGTGACGTCATCAATATGGCGGAGGTGCTTGATCTTCCGCGCGGATAATTTGAAACTTCTCGCGTTCTAACGAATAGGCGTATTCCGCGTATTAATATTCTGGAATAGATAGCCGCGACATTTGCAACATTCAAAAAGACGACGATTGTATTCTTAGATCTATATATTCCGCTCTCAGGTTTCTCTCTGCTTACAATTTATAGCGGAAACTTGAATTCGATTTAGTGGAGACTCGAACCCGATTTAGCGGAGACTCGAACCCTATTGATGGAGATTTATCAATCGATAATCGATTGACAGCGACTCTCAGCGACTCTGCGTCAACCTGCATTACGTTAACCTGTCTCTTGTGGTTTTGCTCGAAAGAAGATAGAGTTTAATTAACTGATTAATTAATCAAAAAAATGGGCAGCGGCGATGATGAAGCATCTAACATCCAGTCCAAGAAGAAGAAGAAAAAACCTTTAAGAAAACGCGAAACTCTATCCGATGATAATGACAGCGAGGAGGAAAAAGTGTCTCTCAGGTAAGAATTGTATTTATTTTGTCTTAATTAAATAGTAACGTGGGAATTAGCGTGATTAGAAAGAGACTTATTTCAGGGAGAAGGTTGAGGAGATGAAGATCATTCAGAAAGCTCCGCGAGAGACCCGCTGGAGTCGACGTCGTCGGTTTGGCTCTTGGAGAAAGCGGTGCATCTGATGTCATAACGGTAGGATACGTATATAACAGGATACGTGGATGCATGTGCAATAAAATTAAAACACAGGGTGGATGATGTAATATGAAAGATGATCTGTATGTTAATTTAGTCGGATCCCTTCAACATGAAAACAGGAGGAATGGTAAACATGGCTGCCTTGAATAATACAAAACACAAGCCGAACGATGCATACGAAACTGGCATTGGCACACAATTTAACGCAGAGACTAATAAACGCGACGAAGATGAAGAAATGTACGACAACGTTTGCATAATTCGTGCAAGTCATCGTCCAGCACAACAGATGTAGAGATGTATGAGTCTTATTCACTTTATTTTTCATAGATATACATGAAATGATACGTACGATATTCCCAAATTGTTTTCAACTTATTGACTAGTCGCAGCCGTCGTATGCATTTTGTTTTATTTACATATTAATTTAATTATATATTAATTTAACGAACCGTTATCTTTTTCATGGTCCTCCGTATTGTCAGTTTTCTAATTCAGTTTTGCATTAACTTCTTCCAGGATGTTGCTACAGCAAACCTCTCTTATACCTGGAGGATGGGTGTTTGTTTGGCCCTTCGTGCAACAAGTACAAAAGTGAGAGTCATATAAGTACTTCCGTAGACATAGATAGCATGATGAATTCCTCGGCTTATGCATATCTTATCTTTACAGAATTTCTCTGAATACGATGACTTTACAAGTCGAGGGTCCAACGGTATACACCTGTCAAGGATTTCTGATGTCTATAACAGACATAGCACAGGTAATTAAGAAGAAAGAAGCTTTTATCTATGCTGTGTCAAGATATTACATATATTTATTATAATTGTATGTAATAAAATTGACATATATGTATATGATTCAAATTAGATCTAAAATAACTCATAATGACATATAAAAGTATAAGTTATAAAGTTATAATGATTCTGGAAACTTTATTGATAATATATATTTGTTGTTGTATAAAATTTTGAAAACTTTACAAGTGTGTTATAAACGAGCTTTAATGATCTTAACATGACACTCATGTATTGCAAAATGCATTTGCTCCAGGTGAAAATTCAAGGACAAAATGAAGAGATGTTATCTATGGCGTGCGAGCAGTTCCTTGGAAAATCTGAAGATGAGATACATAACATAGCTCTCGTCACTCTAGAAGGACATCAACGAGCTATAATGGGCAATATGACTGTAGAGGTAAGTTGAGCATCAATATAAATTGTCCTAAATTGCCTATATTAAAAGCTATTAGACTCATGAGGTCTACTCTTTGCCGTAGGAAATTTACAAGGATTGTAAAAAGTTTAGCAAGGAAGTCTTCGAAGTTGCGAGCAGTGATCTAGTTAAATATGGGCATTACTGTCGTATCGTACACACTGCAAGATATTAGAGACGAAGAGGTAAGTTTGCAGCATTTCTAATGTATAAAAACACTGTATATATAAACACGGTATATAAACACAAAAATATGTAAGTCGAACGCGTAAGCATTCAAAATCTTTAATTAAGAAAAATAATGCTGATAACATGTAGAAATCGTAATTGAATTACTAAAGTGTACATAGTGTACATGCAAGTGTATAGAGAGATATTCAAAAGACCCCCTTTAAACGATTCAATAATGTCTATTAATAGTTGATATGTATGAACTTTTTAAATAATTATTATAGTTAGATCTTGTATGTTGTGAATATTGAATACATTTTTGTTTTGCTACTTGCAGGGGGCAAAGGTACGTTCAAATTTTATTTTATTACTATTATACCTGATGTCACAGCGCACACCGCTATGTCTTGTAACATTATTGTTAATTCTTCAGATTCTACAACAACAAAAATTTTTATTGCTTTTTGTAACAACACAATTGTGCACATTTACTGCTGATTCGATACTGAAGTATCTTTAAATAGCAAAATATGAAGATATTGTCGAAATTTGTCTTATTTCTTTAATAAAAACATAGTTTAAAAAAAAATTAAGATTGGATGTATGATTTTTAAGAACGTCTTAAACATTGTTATTTGTAAAATATTTTGTATAAATTGCTAAAGTATCTTCAAATTTTCCATTTAAAAATATTTATAAATATTGAATTGGAGCTACGATGTATACTTATATTATGTTGCCTTTTTGGGTCGTTCAGGCATTGCTTACTTAAATGCTAAAATCATTCGTTACTCATTGTATTATCATAAATGTTATCATGTCGTGCAATAATTTTATGAGAATATATTATTTATAGGGTTATCTGCAAGCACTCGGTATGGGCGGTATGGCACGTACAGCAGAAGTAAAGAGAGATGCTAGAATAGGTGAAGCAGAAGCTTGCAGAGACGCTCAAATTAGGGAAGCTATCGCCGAGGAACAAAGAATGGCTGCACGTTTCCTAAATGATACAGAGTTTGCAAAAGCGCAACGTGATTTTGAATTGAAAAAGGCTGCTTATGATGTCCAAGTCCAAACTAAAGTAAGGAAACTTCTAATGCTTTCTACAATATATGTTCCATGAACATTTTTTTAAATTATCATATTCTCTGATGATATATTAAACAGATATTATTGAGAATCAACAATAATCTGCATAGTTTAAGAAATTTGTTACACTCTAAAAAAAAGAAAAAGTTAAATCGACATAGAAAACTACAAAAATTTTTACATAGAAAAACACCATGCCGTAAATATGTTTCATAAAAACATCGTTTTTATAAAACAACCAAATTGTAAATTGTAAAATTAATTATGAATTAAAAATCCACAAATTTATATCAAATGAGTAAAAATATAGTCGGTAAGCGTTCTTCTCGACTTTACCCCGAGCTGAATAAGGTCTCTAACCCCGAGAACGTAATATCGATCTATGGAACTAAAAATTTATTTTTAAGATACGAATACGAATACTTCTACGTCGACCGTCTCTCATCTCAATATTATTATGATTTTTAAATATAATGCGAGATATTAATTTAAGTTTTTTTTTCTTTGGTATAACTCTCATTAATTTGCGTTTTTCCGTTGAAATAATTCTCATCCCTGTATTGTGCATTGAAGATGATCGTTTTTAAACGATGATCTTTGATATCACGTGTGAACGCATGGTTTATTCGGACATTATAAATTTTCCCTTAATAATAAAGTGTTATTATATATATAAACTATTCGTAAATGTAAGCTGTGAATACCTATTTATTATATTATTATGCAGGGTGTCCCACGTTAATTCATTCATTCTTTTCTCCAGAGTTAATCTTGAAAACATCTTCACTATTATGCAGTGTGTCATGACTGACCGCGCGAATTTCAGACATTTTGATTAGTAAACTTTGAATACTTCTTATTTAAAAACTGTCATAGCCTCGATATTTTGGTATTAAAATTTTCGTCTCAAAATAATCTCAGGTATCTGCCATTAACGAGTAGAGTAGCACAGCAGGTCGAGACACCTTGTACATCATATCGTGTTGCAAAGATATATAAAAGAAAAGAGAAGCTCTGTCGTTAGGTAGATGAGATAGTTACAAATAAGGATCTTTATTTCATTTTATTCACCACACTACGCACTAGTTTATTTCTCAAAAATGCACTTTCAAATAATAATTTTCCTATATATGAATTTGTCTTTAAATAAGCTTTAATTTGGCTAGAAAAACATTTCAAAGTTCTCAGAAACAACAGGATCTTATAACGGTATTTTATATAAGACAAATATATATTTCACACGTAATTTTTACCACAAAAATGATAAAGCGGTCTTATATACGTAATCCGAGGCTGCTGCAAGGTCGCGGAATCATTGGGAAGCCCCGAGGTTCAATGGCTCCCTTTATGCCCGCGGCGATGCCGCGATGTAGTGATATCGCGAATCTCGGATAGAATCCAAATCACTTGCCCCCTGCATATGAATGAACATAAATATACGATACTGTGACGTCGCGTCGCGGTAAGTTCCAGTTACGGATGGATCCGTTCGTGACTCGTGGGAATTATCGGTGAGACATGTAAATTTGCTACGTGAACGAAAATAAAATCGCGATGTAATGCCAATGCGACGAGCGGATCCGCTCGGTTCCATCGCTGCTGCATCTACCTGGGAGGGAAAATAAGAGAGAATGCGAGAGACCTTGGCGACTCGCTACCGCCCTCGAGCCTTCGTTTACCGGACACTGTGGCACTGGACGAAGGCGAAGTCAAGAAAGGCTCGGGTATGACCGTGCGGTCAGCCGTGCAGGGATAAAGCCGTCGTTGATGATGCATCTGCATTCAGTCCGTTCTGACAGTCCCTACGACATGGAACGATAAGACGCGAGATTTTTTTTTCAAGTGACTTCAAGTTTTGATTGCTAGTTTAGTGTACACGCTCTAATTCTCGTGCGAAGTGCAATATCCGTTCGAAACGCTCGTTGCATTTCCTGTATAATCTGATTTAAAAATTTATTGCAATTTTAAGGTATTTATTAAGTATGCAAAATACACATTATTATATTATATGATATATATAATATTATGTAATATAATACATATTATAATGTTATATAATATAATATAGTTTAAAACACTTATTTTATATATACATAAATACTCTCTCGCTTTTTCATTTTCAAAAATTACATATGCACAGCATAAATCCACATATATCCACACAAATAATAACTGCAATTCTTGCACCTGTATTTTTGTAACCTGTAGAACGAGAATCAGATGCCTTAATAGTATCTTACAAAGATGACTTCGTAATTCCTATATTCTTTTTCCATTTCGTTTTCTTCCTTTATTTTGTGTTCTGCAATAATTATGTTTTTTTCTACTTTAAAATTTTGTAATAAAATTACATATAATAATTAATATTGCGAGTGAAGAAATAGTTATCTTCACGTATTATATTTTGCATGTGTCTGGCAGTCCTATTCAATTACAAAAGCAAATCTTTTAAAGAACTGAATACTAAATAAAAGCGAAAAGAAACGTCTGTGAGAGAATACATGCTGCTATTATTATTAAAATATTAATACGAACTATAACGAAGTATCCTTGTTCATATTTAATATCAAATTTTAAAACTTTTTCGATGGTTATGTGTAACGTTCGGTGTGGTCATGTGTAAAATATGTAACGGCTTATAGAGAACAACAGGAAAAGGGATTAAATAAACTAGAATTATAAACACTAAAACCTCAAAGAAACGAGCTATTACAATCTTATAGATTTTCTCTTTATTTTTCTTCTTAACAAATATTTTACTTATGTTCCGCAGTTTTTTCAAAAATGACCACAAAATCGATACCCGAATGGTTTGCCAACAAAAACGTTCTCATCACTGGAAGTACTGGCTTTATGGGAAAGGTTCTAGTCTCCAAATTACTATTAAGCTGTCCTGATATTGGAGAGATCTTCTTAATCATCAGAAAGAAGAAGGGCTATGATCCGCAAATAAGGTTGCAGCTCTTACTGCAGGTATGTAACAAACTCAATTTTATTCTTTTGTGAAAAAAATTCACAGAAATCAATTCAATAGATCACTATCTTGAAAATTTAAACGAAATAATGCTGCTTAATATTATTAAAAGCAAATTGCTATTATAGATATGTAGAATACATCTGATTGATTATTGCAATCAATGTATTGAATAATTATTACAGAATAAAGTTGAAACAATTGTCTCACAATTAACCTATTAATTCGTTCTTAATAGCATTTTAATTAAATGTATATAATATTCAAGATATAAAATTCAGTGGTTTTTGCACTATTGTAACAATCTTGTTATTTAAAAAAATGTATATTTTATAAATATTATCTAGTTCTAATAAAACAATCGATTAAAATTGGTCAATTAAATTACAGATGTAAGATTTGTAATAGACGTTGTATCTTTTGTATTGATTTTTTCGCATAAATTTTTAGATAGTTACAATAAAAGTTTCCGTATTTTAAAATACCAAGAGGTTCAAACGATTAATAAATCAACTGATAAAAAAGGGGCTCAAAGCCATTCGTGTGTCGCTAGGTTTTATTCGAATTAAAATTTACAAACGTTTCGGTCTATTATTAAGACCATCTTTAGTGTCATAAAAGTTATTTAACAATAGAAATACTGGTAAAAAAAGATATAAAGTTCGCAATAAACCACTCAAATTCACGCATAGCTCGCATTAAGTATTCATTGCAAACCACACAGCTCACACTAAGCACAAATCGTATTCCCACAATATGTTCCAACCGATTATTAATAACATTAGAAGTGACAGTTTCACAACATGGATTTCTATAGTCTAGTTTACACCGATCACTTGATACGCGTATTAAATAGTAAATAACTAGTAAATAAGTCTGATTATTGGCTGATCAGTTCAAATATACTATTTGATACGCGTATCAAGAGGTCGGTGTAAACTAGGCCTATAGGAAATATTAAAATGGACCTAGCACCATTTATATGAAAAAAAAAAAAACGTTTTAAGTCAATTTTTTTGAATTTTTAATATGTTTTAATACGTTGTAGTACTTGTGTCTCTAATAAAAAGTTTCAATTTCATCTCTATGATTAGTTTCTGAGTTATTGACATTTGAAAGTAGCGTTCACTCTTAAGTGTTATTTTTGCAAAAATATAATTTAAAAAAAATCTAAATACACGATTACAGAGATACACTTAACCTTTTTGTCTAAAACATTTTTTCATATACCGCACGGTATATGAAATCCATACTGAGGAAACACGAATCACGCTTAATGCAAGCTACCTGTGGTTTTCGATGTAATTTGCGAATACTTAATATGCGAGCTATGCGCATTTGCGAACTTTATACCTTTTTTATCGGTTTTGATTGTTAAATAACTTTTTTATCACACTAAAAATGATTTAATAACAGACCGATACGTTTGTAAATTTTAATTTTAATAAAGAATGAGGACAAACACTCTGAGTTTCTTAGCTCAGAGTCTTTTTTTATCAATTGATTTATTTTCCGTATTTTTATAACGCTATATTAATAAACGTACAAATATAATTGTACCACTAAAATGTTCAAGGAAAGGTTTTATTTATGCATTCTGAACGTCAATGATAGTTATAAATCTTGATGCAAAAATATATCGTAAATGATTATTATTAATGATAAAATGATAAATGACAATACTCAAAATTGAGTATTGTCACTAGTTAGTGTAATCGTCGATTACGCGATTAGGATAATTGCACGTCAACGCGTACATTATTGACGTTTGATGATAATAAACACATAGATATTATTTTAAAATTGGTTTTACACTAATGCAATTGTTACACTTTCTGATATCAGCACAGCACGGTAATATGTGTATATATTAAATATATCTTTAAAAATTATACTAAATATTTATAAACATTAATTAGTTCATTAATTAATTATGTAAAATCAGTAAATAATGTGTTAAAAATTAGACGCAGCATTTAAAATATAAAGAAATTATATGATAATAATCAGACTTAATGTAAAAAAAATAACATTTGTGTTGATATTCAGAGTAATAATATCATCGTATCGTATTAAAACTCTTGAATGTTTAACAGCTATATCATTCATCGATTATTATTAAAGAATACTCGATTATTCAATTATTAAAAAGGTATAATTACTCTGTTACTGAGATATTACACATTTTTAATTCTCTTACACCACTTTTACCCGTTAATTGGCTGATTTTGATCTAAAATATAAATAATAATGTAGTATACAATATTTCACGATATTACACTCAGGATAATAGGATATTACACTCAGGATTCCACTAGCGGAAAGTTTTAAAAGACGTCTTAAAGGCATCACAAAAACTTGTAAAAGATGATATAATTTTCCCACACGTCCTTTAGAAGACTCTTTCAGAAGCTTTTGCTAGCTGGGAGAGTACAGCGTATTATTCAAAATCAATAATTCTGAGGAAAAATATGCATTTGTATGTAAAGAAGGCGGTTCAGGCTTTCAAAATTAAATTCAATCTTGCGTTATAATATCTGCTTGCATTTACATGAAATGTAAAAATCCTTTCGTTACGTAATCCAAATCTCGTTTGTCAATGAAATCTAACCCAATCGGTTCAAGCGTTACGATGATTAAGTCTTATTTTTAGCCAGACAAGTCTGGTTAAATATAAGACGTATAAATTTGTCTCTTTGTTTGTTGCAAGACTCAATGAGACGCGAAAGATACTACCTCTTGATACCGCAGATTTATAACAATTATTATAAATTAAAATAGAATTTAAATTTTTGATTTGCACTCGTATATCTCAATTGTTAAATATGCAAAATTTGAATGTCCAAAATTTGATACTGCAAGTAGCATCCCAATAAACAATTTTTTATATAAAAAAAATATATATATATATAAAATTACATAAAATATATCCATATATTTTTTCTTGTTCGCATACACAAGAAAAATAATTAAAAAATAATTACAAAGTTGATTTTGGTATGTTTTTTATGTGGGGAAAGGATATATAATTTTATATATAATTATGTATACTTTTATATAAAAAGATTTTTACTGACAATGAGACTCTAGAACAAATTCCCGTTAATCGAAAATTGTAAAAGTAGTTCTTTTTAAAACTTAGTTTACTTAAATAAATATTGCTTATTTTAAATCTCAAGATTTTCCTCGAGATATTTTTTCGATGCGTCTTTATTAAGACTTTTTAATAAGAGATAATGCACTTTATGTAAGCGAGTCGTATGGCTTCTATATAAGGATATCGTATGACACTATCGGCAAATATGTAAGTTGAAGAAAAATCTGTTGCCACAGGTTGTTTTGCGGTCAGAAGATAATTTTATCGAACTGGGCACACCTAGACACAGCCAGAAGCGGAAGCGGCTTATTTTTTCGAATAATAAGACTCACGCCCGTTCTCTTATTATTCATTGCGTTTCACATTAAGTCTCCGACAAAAATTGCATTAAAATGTACAAGTCAATCCGAATATTTAATTACAGTATAAAGATGCAAGTATAAAGACGTTCTATTTTTATCATTGTCGACTTATATCTTTGAGAAATGACTTTTAATTTTCTTTATATTCTCTTTAAATTTCTTAATCCGCAAGCATTAAATGATTCTGTAACAGAGGAGAAATTAATTCAAACTTTTTAATTAGAGATTAATGGAATATATCCGAAGATATAGAATGATCGAAGATTCTAAGAAACAATTACTCTCCAAATGTTACAGAAGTTAGGTGGTATATACCGAAGTGAGAATATTCGCGATCCGAGAATTTTCCTCGGCGTACATTATCTATTATCCCAACGCGTCTTCGGCGAGGGATTTAATGGGCGATAATTCGAAAAGGATGGTCTTCCAAACAAATATTATGTAAATACTCACCGAGAAAAGAAATAAATAGCCGATTTGTGTGCGGTGTATCTTATGTAAGTGCATAGTATGTAAATACAAGTTATCTGCTCGGGGTCAGGGTAGAGAAAGGGACAATTACCGCGGTATAAGTGAAGACATCTCGGCGCAGATATATGCGTCTAATGTCGCGGTGGATAACTGAACGGTCCGGCATCGCGATCTCTCTTCTCGAGCGTATGCACCTGATGTCGTTAAAATAGCTTCGGCGGCCGATCGGTGAAGCAACGTGGACGGTGCAACACAAGCGGCAGCATACTTTTCCCGATCGCACTATTCACACTTCGCGCCGCGATTATATTCTCGCGAGAGAGAGAGAGAGAGAGAGAGAGAAAGATTTATTATAATTCTAATGCCTCTCTTTGCGCGCGCGCGTGCGCGTAGCTTTTACTTTCGTAAGCTACTTATCAGCTTTTTAATGTTAATGACAATTCGCGGCGCTTAAAGGCGCTGAAGGTTCAGCGATTGCGCCACGCGCGGCCGCAAACGCTGAACGCAATCGCTTCTCTAAACTTTAATGGACCTGCGCCGATTACGTGGAATAACGAAAGACATTTACGTTACTGGCTTTACGTGTGGTAATCGGAGGAATGTTACTGTACGGCGGCTGCGAACGCGTCAACTTTTTAATCTCGCGTGAAGCAACGAACGCTCGTTGATCCCGAAGGTCTCTCTCGATCTCACTTGTTATTATAAATTTCTTTTTACGCGTCCTTCGCAGAGACGAGATAAAATACGTGATTTCCTGAGTCCCTAGGTCTTCATAAATATTAAAATTAATCAAAACGTAACGGGACTTATGCGGAAGATCGATGGGAAATAAAGAGTGATGCGCGCACACGTAATTACACTATGTACCCGGTAGACCGAAATGAATCGTCGCAAATCACCTTGACATCGATCGTGCCGTCAGAAATTTTCAATTTATTTCGTCATCTTTCCCTGTTTCGAGTGTCCGTCATCGAAGTGTAAAGAAGAAGAGTTTGGTAAGAGCTTCGTATCCTTGAATCATGCAAGCCCGCGCGCGAAATCGATAAACGTTTTTTCTGACATCTCATTCGAATCTCCTTCAGATACTCTCTTTAAAATAGAGTTTAAACAAAAACGTTTCTTAATCGATCAAATCGAATGTCATTATTCAGACGTTCTAAAGATGTTCGTGACCCTGAAAAACCAATCTACAGATGTCGATTAAAATATTTTATAACACACGCTCAAAATGCAAGCTTTTCACTTACGCATACATATATTTGCATATATTTGCATATGGCTAAGACTCATTTTACTTTCAATAATACCAGATAAAAAAACTTTCTCTCTTTTATTAAGTCATACTCTAAATAATATTTAAATATTACTTGGATATCTAATTTAAATATCATACATAATATGCAATAATCGTACACGGAAAAAAATGATGTTGAGATAAAATCTATTGACGCAACATCAATATTAATGAATAAAAAAATTAAATAATTATTTTAATAATTTAAATATTTGGTTCAATAATATCTAGTTGAGTTAACTATATGTTTGTTGCAGCCCGTGACGTCGACGTTTAATTGAAGCAACTTTATTATTTTCCGTGTATTTTAATCATAAATTACACTGCTCGAATTAGATCGGTTATGAATATCCTACCATCTGCTTGTTTGAGCTGATCGCTTTGTTTAACAGTTACGGATTATAAAATTATCTCGAATGGGTAAGGCGAGTTCATTCACTGAAATGGAAATTGTATTTACAGCAAGAACCATTTAGAATCCTCAGAGAACAGTACCCGGAACGGCTAAAGAAACTGATAGTTATATTCGGTGATATAACCGTCGAAGAGCTCGCTTTATCCGTCGCGGATAAGGAACGCCTCACGAGCAGGGTTGCCGTCGTCTTTCATATGGCCGCTAGTGTCAGATTCGACTTGCCATTGAAAAACGCCATCAAGATGAACACCATAAGCACCATAAACGTTATAGCATTGGCGAAACAGGTAAGAATAATGTTCGCTGTACACTGATCAAAAATTAGAAATCAATGCAAAACGTACCGATTATATGTCGTTCGATTTTATAATACATATAATAACAACCGAGATAAAAATTGACTGATATAAACACCAAAATGCACGCATATGTAACCCGAGAAACAATTTTTTATATATAATTATAGTATATTATAAAATATATTCATATATGTTTTTTTTTCTCTTGTATAATCTCTGTTCGTATACATATAAAAAATATAAAATAATAAGAAAAAGAATTTAAAAAATAATTAAAAAGTAATTTTTACAGTTTTTTACAAAAAGTAAAGTTGGAAGAAATGAGAAAAATTGCTCATAATTATATAGATATCTATATATATGTAATAATCATATATATATTAATTTATTACATTTTTATAATTCATATATTTTTTGTTAACTTTTCTATTATTTTTTATTAAAAAATATATTTAAATATATACATATATTCTTAATATGTACATCAAAAATATAAACAGCACAAGAATTTGATCTTTAATAATATCTATTATTCAATGATATAAATATAATAATACGATGATATAATTATAGCTAGGTATATTATTGAAAATTATGTGAATATTAGTATTATGAGAATTTCAGTTGTACAGAGTGTCCTAAAATTCGTGGAATGCACATTGTGATCACTCGTGTCAGAAAAAAGCAACTTTTTTTCTCCCAGCAAAATTGCGTCCGAGCAGTAATTTTTTAATGAGTGCAATTTAAAGCTATAACAAATGAGCTCGAAATTACACGTGAATCACGCGCGTTGGACATGTACATACATACAATACATACGCTGTTTTACTATATGCACTGTTTTTAATTATTTCTCTAAAGATTTCATAACAACATATATGACATACATATAATTATTTTGAATACAAATAATTATAATTCAATAAGATAAAATTTTTGTTAATTGATATCCCTGAAACGCAACGGCTGAAAATAAAATAAAATATAGTGGATTAAATAATTAGAACAGATTCAAAATGTTATAACTTCTGAAGATATTTGTAACTTTGTAAAGTCGATTTAAAGATCTCGATTGAAATATTTTGTAGCATACACTCAAAATTCAAGCCTTTTATGGTTATGCATTTCGATACTCACTGCTAGTACTGAAAATTTATAGTATACGTGACGTAAACTATAAATTTTCAATGATGCAGTGAACGTCGAAACGCAGCCTATGTGTACACATTTGCTCTGTGAATAACTCATTTTATTCTCAATGATAGAAAGCTAAAAAATTTTCTTTTATTAAGTTTTATTCTAAATAATATTTAAATATTTAAATATTAGTTAAATATTTAAATATATCATACAGATAATTGTCATGGAATCTTCAGAATATTAACAAAACAACACGTTCAGCGCGGACCGCGCCCGATACACGCACGACATTATTCATTAGCTTTAAATTGCACTCATTATTAACTATTACTCGAACGCAATTTTACCAAAGGAAAAAGTTACCTTTTCTGTATTGCGTGTACGCCAATTCTAGAACGCTGATATTTTTAACGTTTCTCGAATGTAATTAGTCAGATTTAATGTAACGTAATTAGTGTTTTATTTTAGTTTTTAACACTGTTATTTCGCTATTCAGTTCCCGGTGTAAGTGAAACTTGCAAACCGTAATATGTTACAGTAAATTTTCGCCGCTGTTTATTGTAAAAAAATATATCTACGATCTCTATAATTATACAAATAAAAACTTTGCTCGATATTAGAGGAAACAGCTTCACAGAGGTAAATGAGAGCGAGAGGGTAGAAAACCAGCTCAATTATCTTTCAGCTGCCTCTACTCGAGTCGTTTATTCACATCTCGACGTCTTTTTGCCAATGCGGCGAAGCGGTGCTGGAGGAACGAGCTTACCATAGCAGAATCTCGCCAGACGACGTCATTCACATGGTCAATACGATGACGGATGACGCCCTGGAGGCAATGAGACTGAAATTATTGGGCGAACAACCAAACACGTACGCCTACAGCAAGGCACTCAGCGAGGAATTCGTGTCGAGATGCGGCCTGCCTGTAGGAGTCATACGCCCGTCGATAGGTGAAAAAATTAAACGTTTTCATGTTTTAATCCTTGCTCGTCACGTAAAACGATTATCGTTGAATAACGAAGCAAATAAAATCTTTATATACGCATCTTCCTCTTCGAGAAAATCAACTTTATCAATTTTTATATTCAATATTTTAAATATAGTTTTGCATAGAAAGATTTATTCTGTACTTATGTACGACATATTCTTCTTTTGTTTTATGGAATCTTCTCGATTGTATCATTAATAAAATGTTAACAATATACAATCTGATTTTAGTGACAGCATCTTTTAAAGAGCCCGTGCCCGGCTGGGTGGACAATATGAACGGCCCGACCGGATTAATGATCGGGGCGGGTAAAGGAGTAGTACGGTCCATGCTCTGCAACGCGGATTACGTGTCCGATATAATACCCTGCGACATGGCCGTGAACGCGACAATCGCTCTGGCTTGGCAGGTCGGAATGGAAAAGTCTACCAAGCCGTTGTTTCTAAACGCCACGGCGAACCACGAGAATCCAATTTCTTGGGGCGACGCTTTAGAAATCGGGAAGAAACACGTTCTCGCGAACCCCTTCTCGCGTAAGGCGATATTACAACACGAGTTTGCGGCAACAGATTGCAAAAATATATCTGTGAGATATATCTTTAACGTGTGCAACGTAAACGTTTGTTTTAGAGCCGCTCTGGTATCCCGGTGGACGACTGACTTCCTCCAAGGTTCTACATTGGCTCGCCGTCATGTTCTTTCAAACTATACCCGCCTACCTGTTAGACATTCTACTTATCGTCACTGGAAATAAACCATTCCTGGTGCGAGTACAAAATAGAGTAAACGTCGGATTGGAATTGCTCCAATATTACACCATGAAGCAGTGGGTTTTTCGGTAAGAAGTTAAATTCCTCTTAAATACACCGTCGATTCGATAGACTAATTATTCTAATTAATGATTTATTTTATTTTTCTGCTGTATTTAATTGCAGTGATGACAATCTACGCGATCTGGAACATCAATTGTGTCCCTCCGATAAAGAGACATTTTTCACGAATACGAAGCTTATCGGTTGGAACGAATATCTGTTAGCGTATATCTTAGGTACGAGGCAATATTACCTGAAAGACGACCCCTCGACACTGCCGCGGGCAAGACGAGTCTTTACGTACCTATACTTCGCCGATTGCCTACTGAAATTAGTATTCGGGATTTTCCTCGTTTGGATAATTTACACGTGGACAATTTCCGCTAAGCCATTATAGCGATGCTAGTCCCGTCGACTGAATAAGTGTAGAATATAAAACTCGCTTAATCCTTTACGGTATAGCGTAATTCTCCAAGTGCACGCGATATTGTAATTAAACTAACATTTTTGGGATTTTCATAAATTCCTTCAAGTAACAGGAATTCTTTGATTAATGTTAGACCAGCCAAGCAGATGAAATTAAGAATGAAATATTCAAAATCCTCGCTTGTTCGCGAGAAATAGTTTGGATCGCAAAGGATTAAGTACTTGATTTATAAATTTGAACATGGTTGTGCAAAAAGAAATCAATTTTTATACCTTTCAATGTCTCTATTGCAAAATGTTGCTAAATATAATATTCCTAACAAAAATAATTCTCACAATATTCTTAACAACTTTTTATACTTTAAATTTATAAAAATTTTTAGAAAAAATAGCTTAAACTTCTTCAGACTTTTATAAATTTTCTTCGAAAATTATGAAAATTTTAGAACATTTCAGAATTCACATATAGAAAAAATTCTAGAAAAGATGTATATTTTCTCGACATTTCTAAAAAATGTTCCAATTTATAGAAAAAATCTGAAAGTTTTTAAAAATTAAAAATTGTAAAAGATTCTAAAAATTCAAGAAAGTTGTGAATTCTAAAAAAAGAATATAAAAACATTTTTTTACCAAGAATATTATGCGCGAGAAGTAATCAAAAACTATTATTTACTTCTTATTTTTAATTTTTAACATCGTGGAATTTTGTCAAAGTTCTTTTAAAGTATAGATGAAATATAATATGTGAATATATTATGTTTGGTTCGAAAAATTATCCATGGAGTGAGTTCTTTTTCTGCACATCTACGTCTAATTGATTTTATCTTATGTTGATAATATACGTTACATGATAAGACAACCTCTTTCATGTATGATAGTATCTCTTTCATGTATATTTATCAACGAAGAAACGTGCCAACGTTTGAGAACTTTATTATATATTGTACACGCTACGATAACGCTATCAAATACTCGCAACCATAATACATAGAATATCATAATAAAAGATCTTAAAGACTATAATAGTACATTTTGATATTGATTTTAATGAATCGATATCAATAAATTTGCATTTTGTTATACTTATTATAGCTTAATGCAAATTTATCAAAATACCTCGAAACAAATATTTCGAATAACATCGAAATGCAACGATTCGCTTTTCAGCCTGTTTTTAAATATAAGTATAATGGAATAAAGTATAATGAAATGTATGGGCTTTCAAAATATACGAAAGTAACACACATACACACACACACACACGCGCGCGCGCGCATATGTACGCGCTAATTTGCAATTAAATTGATTCTTGAGCTATTTTGAAATTACGTGTTACAAACAATTGAGATGACTCACGTGTAATAAAATTTTTTTCAGGCAACAAAGTAGTAAATAGCTCAAGATACAAGCTACGTTTGCCGTTGCGTATACTAATTGTAAGATGGCCAAATCTATGGAGAACAGATTCTCCAAAATGTCCGCTACAAATTTTGTCGGTAGAAAGATTATATATTTAATACAGAATCTGACATATGCTATATTGACAGAACGTTGACAGAAATATTGTGATCACGAAATGTGATAGCAGGATTGATTACAAAAATCCAGTGATCTTTGACATACTTGCTATACAATTTGGCGCGAATTGACGGCAAAAATGAAGCAAAATCTGCATTCTTGGTTTCTGCTACCAAACTGTTATCAGATTATGTCAGTAGAGGTTTTTTAAAGTAAGAAGTGTTGTCACTCTTCGCCGTATTACCTCACGCGATCTTGATCTCATATTGATGCATTTTTTTTACATCAGATTGAGAAATTTTATTCAAAATCTGATGTAAAAAAATGCATCAATATGAGATCAAGATTGCGCGATGCGCGTAATATGGCGAAAAAATGGCTAAAAAAACCGCTACATGTACACACATACACATGTATATATACACTCCATATACACATACATACATGATGTGCAAAATTTGACTGAGCAACATGCTTGGTGATGCACATCAGGTTACGCAAATGTCCGCGGTATCATGCTAAAATCGTAAAAAAACCGAGGTTACTTTAAATTGCGATATCTCGTTAAATAATCGGCGTATAAGGACAAAGTGTTTTTTTTTTCCTCAAAGTCCGTACTTTGAGATGGTATCAATGATTATGTTCGCCAATTTTTTTGTTAGACGGTGGAAGACTGCAAGTTTCACGATTTTGGATATCTCAAATACGTCCTTATTTAAAATTGACCACGCCTTTGAGTATAAACCTGAGTGAAAATTGAACAAAAGCACCTTATACTAGAGAGTTTGCCCTGTAAAATCTTTTTTTAAACTTTTTTTACGTTAATTATTCACTGAGTAATTGCAGTTCAAAAATCGGCAAAAATTTACTGACAAAAAGTGATCCCCTTTTTTTTAGCAGTGTATAATACTATCATTATGTATTTTTGATTATGTCACTTTAGAGAGGAAATTCAAAATAAGAGGAAACTATCTGCAAATCAAAGAAATTTTTATAAATTTTTATACAAAATTACACACATACACACAATGTAAAATTAAAAATGTTAAAGACTATTTTCTCGGTAGCTACTAGAAATAGCAATAAAATTTTGTAAAGGTTAAATTTGCAAGATAAGATTTCCTAGGTTTTCTATTATTATCTTTAATAGTTCCCGATAGAAAACAAATTGCTTAACATTCTTCATTTTTACATACACGTACAAATACAATTTTACATATATGTAAAATACATATGTATGTTTAGGTATTATTTATTTTTGATTGATAACCATCATTAAAATTACTTTGTCGTAAGATCAAGATAAGTCGCAATAACTGGCAATAATGTAACGAAGATTTAACGAGCCTTATGGCTCAATCAAATACTTTCTCCAAGTTGAAACGAGCATTGAAAAGAAAACATATGCTCTTTACGCGCGAACCTACGCACGCTTCGTCATTCGGTTAGCGGCTTACTTCGATCCGGATAAGAACTTCTTCTACAAATTTAGATGATAAATTTACATAATACAATATATTATTTTACATTATAATTATATAATTTTTGTACGCCGGATGTTTTGTATTTTCTTATCTCTTCGTTTAATATACTGATACTAATATCAATTTTCTGACTTTCCTAAATAAAACATTAAGTAAAAAGTATTCTTTCAACATAATTTTTTTATTTTCCCGTTTTACTTTCCTCATAATCTTTTAATCTTTAGAGACTAGCATAAACGTTGTAAAAAGTCTCTAGTTGTAAACTGTGAATAATTTTAATAAACTAAGTATAGGAGTGAATAAATCAAATAGGGAATAGTGAGAGAGGCAATCGGAGCCACGCGCGATAATTATTGCGCAATCAAAATATAGTCAATAAAATAAAATATATTAGTCAATACATATTCGGACGTTTCGACCCTTTCTTTGTGTCATCTTCAGCGTGTAAACAAAATTAATATACATGAAAATTACAAACAATATAAAATTAACGGTCAAAAGCAATAAAATGATATAGTCGATCGGTCAACAAGCGCAGTCAAATCAATAAAATAATAAAAACCATCAAATCAAATAAAAAACAAATTTCTTTATAGAGAAAGATTTATGAGCGAAATAAAATGATGTAGCAATGTGTAAATTCTTAATTTGCGTACTTATATAAAAAGTTAAAGGTGTGGCTTATTTCCTTAGCGAATTTTGGCCACTTCCCCACTGGTTTGGACGGATAAAAATGCTATCATCGTATTCAGCGACCCAAAAAACATAAGCAGATTACATGCATAATTTTCGTTACACTTTTTAGACAGAAATCGACCTATTTTACCAATCGTCCTTTTGCAACATCTCAGTATCCCCACCAAAATTTTGTAATTTTATAATTCGTAATAGTCAATAACTCGCTAAAATCTATTTATATCAAGTTTTACGTAAACCGGTGTATACGTGTAAAAATTATTTACCTGATAGCTATAGTCATTCTCGATTTCCTGTTTTGAATCTCATATCAATTTCAGGTTCATGATCACAAAAAAATTATGTATATGCGATTCGTGCGTGATTCGATATAGAAAAAAATTCTATCCAAATATATAGAATCGTGAGACGTTGTAATTTCTAGAAGTCAGTATCATATTTTATACACGAGTGAATTATATGTTAAACATATTGTATATATTTCCTAAAGTAAAATATTCATTATTTCAGCAGAAGACTCTCTTGCGGTTCTTTTTATTTCTCATGCAATATTGAGAAACGCTTCCAATTATGTATGCGTATATATGCATGCGAAAGAAGCACAAGTTTATTTCGTGGTCTTTTGTACTAAACATAAGGAATCGCTAATATAGCGGCATGACGCAAATCCACCTTTAACTCGAGAATAGTTACTTTTGGAGTGACGTTTACACTCCAGCGTCAAAAAAATAAATTGTCACAATAGTTCTTTTTTACTAATCGAGACGAGAATCTACACTTACCTGTCATTTAAAGGTTTTGAGACTCAATCTGCATAATAGAAAGAGTTTATGACATGCATATTTATAGTAGCAACATATTGAAATTTGCTATAGAATTCACTATATATAGGTAATCGTTTACGTTTTAAAAATTAATAAAGTATGGTAAGAATTTATATTACAAATTCGAAATAATAATATAAGTTTGAATGAGGTTATAAATACCTATATAATATATGTAATATGCATATATTTGCATTGCAATATCTCCGCTCGTAGAACACGTAGCGGAAAAATAAAAACACTCTTTTTTATAAATCGACCCCAAGCTATCGATCAAGCCTATAACTTAGAACTTGATCCATTCACTCGTTATTGAGATCTCAACATCTCGAGTACTCGCAACTCGTCGCGTCGCGTAAAAGAGTCACGGTGCGGTCTCGCTTCGCGTGTACTTGGCGCGAGACACTGGCCGTGTCTCTTGATAAGACATTATTAGAAATAATTTATTTAATAAAAAATAGTTAACATATTTTAGCTGGTAACATATTTGCATTTTACTGATAATAAGATAAAAACTGGAAATCTTCACGATAAAGTAAAAAAAAAAAAAAAACACTACGAGTTTGCATGCCGACATTAATCAGCCAACCTGAAGTAGCGAGAGGGTGGAAATGTTAGGGGTTTGGATGAAAGAAGCTGAAGATCGTAGAGAGTAGAAATGAAAGAGGAGAAAGATGAGTAGTGAATAAAGGGAGCTTTCCAGCAAACGACACAAGTCGACACAAGTGTCGTTTTGTCTTTGTTACACATAGCCAAAAAAGAAAGATAGGATGACGTTTGTGTCGACTTGTATCGCTTGCCGGAAAGCTCCTAAAGTCTAGAAATTCGAGAGTCCGATGGCTCATTTGAAAAAGAAAGCAAAAATAATGAGACTTACTACTTGTTGAATTTGACATGATTCACTGAACTCCGAGCCTTGTGGATTCGCAAAAGGTTAAGATTCTCAATTAGTTGGCACTTGGTGATGATAAGTGACGTCGCGCACAGAGTTTAACTTTGAACTCAGTTCGAAATTAGATTGCGATACAGCAACTCGAAGCTCACCATCAGTAAAATAACAGAGAAGAAACAAGACTAATAGTAGCGGTAGCGATTATACATATAGTCACGATGTCGCGATGTGTTTATATAAGGTAGAAGTAGGATTTCATCGTGGGTTATAGTAGGTTCTCGGTTCTGAAGTTTTATAATTGAGAGGATTTTTTTGTTATCCGTGACATTTGAACTTCAATCATTTATTAATAAACTCGGCATAAATATATTGCTTCTCGTATTTTATGTCAGTTCTTAATTTTCACTTATTTATTGGCAAATATGTACATTAAGGTATACTCGACAAAAAAAATTTTTTTTTAATTTTTTTTTGCGGCATTTCCCAAAATGTTTACAATTCACAAAAAAATAATTTCTGCCAAAGTTCAGCTTGATCGGATAACGGAAACCCGTGCCCCCGGCTCTTTAAACATTTGAATTCCCTTGTATTAAACTGTTTACACAATTAACCTTAATTTTTAAAGTGTATTTTCCACAAAAATCGGCCTAGAGGACTTTTCTTTTTTATTTTACATGTATGCCTTGCTTTTCTGCACTGTTTGAGACCTTATACGTCTTATTTAAACAATTAGGTGAATTATTAATAACTAAAAATAAAAGTAAATAGTTATTGCATTTATTGTATTCCCCGCCTATTTGTTTCCTGTATATACACACATATCAGCAAATTACTACAAAACTTTGACCAAGACGTTTGGCCGTTCGGTAGAATTGATTAGTCAATCCCAGGATTGTCCGCGTTTCGGGCTTTGACCATAACATATATGTAACATAAATTATAGTGTTTTAACACTGCAGTGGCAGTGAATATTGAAATGCACGATATAACGACAAAACAATAAAAACTTTTGGTAAGATTTGCGTTTTTTAATTACAGTTTAGATTCCTATAAAAATATAAATATTAATATAAAACAAATAATTAGAAAAATTATTAGATTATATGTTTAATATAAAAAAGCCTGCTGTATATATAGAGACTAGTTTAGAGTTTGAATATGGATTATTAAACTTAATATATTGATTAATAAAAGGAATAAGATACCGCTCGATAATATTAAAGCTAAAACGTAGGATTACGGTCAATTTTCAAGCAAAAATTAATGTCGATATACAATTTTGATATACAATAAAATTTATTACAAAAATAAAGTTAAATAAGGCTGACGTTTCGGCTTACTTAGCCATCTTCAAAATAATTAATTCGAATTTAAAAAATATATAAACCTAAAAATTTATAGCCTAGGTCTCTAGGTTCCTAATTAATCACAGGTAGCAAGATGACGTCTCTAGACGTCAATTAAACGTTATTAATGACAATAGATAGCGATAGTCTGCAAATTTATGTAAAATAATGCAATAGATTCCCACAAATCATTAACTATATAGTAACTTAGGTTTATATATTTTTTAAATTCAAATTAATTGCGCTGAAGATGGCTAACAATAAGTAAACCAAAACGTCAACCTTATTTAACTTTATTTTTGTAATAAATTTTATTGTTTATCAACATTGTACATCAACATTGATTTTTGCTCGAAAATTGGCCATTTAATCCTACTTAATATTAATTATTAAATAATTTATAAATTTAAAGTAAAATATTTTATTTTAGTATTACAAAGTAGTAACAAAAAACTAATGAATCGTTACTTTCTTAACGATAACGATAACGCGTCACTTCTTAAAATTAGTAACGGTAATGCGTTACTTGTATGAAGTAACGTTTCCAACTTTGCTAATATCCGCAGATGCGAGTAACAGCATTAATGTTGGTTTAGAAAGAACGCGAGAAGATTGCCCCGCGACCGCTCAAGACTTCTGCAGCGTTTCGTTTATGGCGCGGTCCTAAAGGGCTAAAGGGGCAAATTTCCTTTTCAATTGAGTCTTGTTGAGTAACCGCAGGTATGAACGTATGAGTGCATGAGACTGATATTTGTTTAGGTAAGTATCCAGGATTTCTTTAAAGATCTTTGACATTATGACAATCCCGAACTTATTGCCGCGGGCCTAGCAAATTAAGCAAATAAACTTTCCTATCTTGTCTGTTTAAATTTTGCCATCCGGAAGATTTCTTACGATCTTTCACGGTTTCATCACATTTATGTAAAGTAAACATGTAGAAAAGTAAACGGAATAATATGTCGAGATGATGGCCCGCTCGCCGATCAATAATCGTTGGTCCACGGTTTTTTTTCTTTTTTTTTCTTATCCGAAAGATAATTCTGTTAAGTTTCCCCGGGAAGAAAGGAAACGTAGAGTTTAACATGGACGTAACAGAATCTTAGGAACAAATAGCGCGCGTTTGTGGCTCGGTCGCAATCGAACATGCGAAAAGGATCGATGATTTCGACGCATTTCGTTCCTGATACCGACTTAGTTTAACACGTACGATTTTCACTTTTCGCACGTATTTACATGGCGGCGGGAAATTATATACAGGTCGCGGCATAAATAAATAGTAGCATTTACTACGAATGACCGCTCGTAAAGAAACTTTCATCACGGCTCCGCGTATACCTTTTCAGCGGGAAAGGGAAAGCAAAGAGAGAGAAAGAGAGAGAGAGAAAGATGCAGTTACGAAAGGAAGTCTGTCGTGTGTTTGAATATCTTTAATACGATCCCGTCTGTGAGCAGTACCTAAGTATAAACAATGCAGGGGGAGGGAGGAAAGAAAAAGATAAGAGAGTGAGAGAAAAAGAGAGAAGAAAAGAAAGAGAAGGAGATATTGGTTCTGCGTTATGCGGTGACATAACTTGAGGAAAGCCTTCAACTCGTGGCACTATTTCTCGCGCTCGGCGAAATTCAATATGTTATTCCGGGTGCTCGCCCGTTACAATATTTGGAACACGTTTCTCGCGATCTCCCTCTTTCTCACGTGCGCAAATTGGAGCATGCGGTTCCAAAGAACCTGTTGGGATTTGTTCCATTGATTACACTCTGTTCAACAAGAAAATGCACGAGAACGAGAATAATCGTTTCGCATAATTTTTTCGATCCTAAATACGATCCCCATTCCCAAATTGTATATCACAGTTTTGAGAAATAGTTAAAGTTATAAAAACGACTATTTTTTAATTAATCTTGGCATATTATAACTATACAGTATGTGACGTGTTGGAGTTTAATTGCAATCAAAATTAAGTATGTCATTAGGACTCTACGCTATAAGATGAGAGATGTGCGAATCAAGTATTTTAGATGTCGACTTTAATCGAATCAAATTTCATTTCTATTTTTGAATTTAAATCGAATTAAATTGATAAAATTTCATCGAAATCGAATAAAATCAAATCGAATCGAAAATCATTGAAATATAATTTTTAACAATATAACCAATATAAGATTTAACAATATAATTATTATTAGATTGAATTTTAACATGCAGATAACAAGAGAATATTTTGACGAGCAAAAATCATATTGATTTTATAAAATATAAATTCTTTTTAAAACAAAAAACATATTTAAATATTAATATAAAACTAATAAAATGCTTTATTTAATGTCGCGGTGACTAAAACAATTAGACATCACAGACAAATTATTATTATTAAGTACTCTACTATCGTATCCAATAACATTATCTAATTGCATATATAGAAATTAAAATAAAATAATATATAAATAATATAGTTTATTTTATTATCAATACCTAACTTATAGCTTACTATTTTTTACGTATATTCAAATTTCTGCTTGCAAATTGATAGGGTCACAGGGTATATAAAAAATTAGAAATAAACTTTTTATGGTCAGCTCTGCTTACAATTAATCGTTCAGTGAGTGGTTGTAATTATACTGAATGCACTCTCTAAATAGACCTATTAACATGACTGACTTACTTATTAACATGACATGATTTACTTATTAACAAGAAATATGATTTTATAAAATTAACAATATATATGATTCGTATTCGAACCATCTGGATTCGAATTTTTCAAATAGTTCAGATTCGAATCATAGAAATTTGAATTCGAATCGAATCGAATGTCACCCGATTCGATTCGATTCGTTTCATGTTCGAACAGTTCACACATCTTTAGGTTTAGCCCTTCAAAGAAAGCTGTGTCGATTAAAAGAATATTTATGATTGATATAGGATCCGTTGCGTGAATATTGTCCTTACATATGCCATTAAGGATCTACCAAATATGGTTCAATTATATTATTCAAATTTAAGGAGTTTTTAGGTCATTGAATACTAATCTGATGTAAAAATTGTCAAATTAAAAATGACGAAACCAAAATTCAAAAAAATGTTTAAATTTTTGGAATAGGTAATTCACATATAAAAGTTTTTCATAAAATTTAAGTTAAATTTACCAACTTTGACATCAGATTTTAACGATCTGAAACACCTTCATGTTTGAATAACATAATTTAAAATTTTGTTATAGATTCTTGATAGCTTATATACAATAAGTCACAATAGACTCTGTACAAATTAACTACAAATATCTAAGTCAAAATACGTTAAAATTCTTTTTGCAGTTTTATAATTGTAAATTTCTGAAAATTATGACGTAATAGAAGAATTTGGTGAAAACTGAATTGTATTCAGAGTATAAAAAATTACGAAAAAAAATTATTCTTATTCTCGTACTTGAAAAAAAGTAATTTTTTGTTGAACATCAAGGTTATCAATATTTGCTGCAATATTTATCGAAAATTCTTGGCAAAAGTGTCGAAAGTTCCTGTTTTTCTTATTCTCCAAAACGCATATCATGGCCAAAATCATAAAAATAAATTGGGTCAAGTGCGCGTGAGAGTCACCTTGACACAAAGGGCCTCTAAGCCTTTTCATGCGATAACACTTTACCGTGATACGCGAGATAGTACGATATTGACCTGCTTTTGGGTCCAAAAACCGTCAGGAAACGCCTTTTTCTTCTTTCTCTCGCGCATAAAGAGAGACTGTACCATAGCATAACTCTGTATCTTTCGTAATCTCGTGCCATGAGAGAGAATGCGCGCAACGTGGAACAGGTCGAAAAGTACAAGAATGAAAGCGAGATCAGCCGCGAGATTCATCCTCTTGTTCTTCGTCGCGCCGGACAACGTCGGAGAATCCGCGCAGCTGCCGCTCGCTGGAGCGTTGATATCACGACCTCGCTCGCGGGCTGCAATAATTAAACTGGATCGACAAACCGGCGCTAGTCGGTCTTTTTTTTTTTAATCCTTTTCGAGGACGCACTTGGAAATAAACGACATCCTGTTTGTAAGGCTGTACAGCCGAGAATGCCGAGATGCGCGCGATATTCGCATACGTGCGCGTTGCGCAAGATTGTCGGGTCTACGGGTAAAACCACGTGTGCGTGTCGGGCGCGCGGGCGTGCGTGTGCGTGTGCGTGTGCGCGATTCGCTATGAAAATAAATGCGAAAACATCAAGTTGGATCAGCGTGGTACTTTCCCGGTCTATGACGACCGGTTCGCACCACCCCGAGCGAGCATGGCCGCCGAATCCGAGGCCGAGCACACGGCTGAAACAGTTCCAGCCGCGGACTCGCGTCGCATTCGTCCGCCGACCGTTTCTTCTCGCGGTGAGTGCAGCGAGCACGATACAGCGCACGATATAATCCGCGGGGTCTTCGATCCGATTTGTTAACGTACGCCTCAACTCGGCCGACTCGGCTGAGTCTCTCTCTCTCTCTCTCTCTCTCTCTCTCTCTCTGGATCTCCTCGATCGCGGGTGAGTGCGTGTAAAAGCTTACGGCCGCTGACGTGCGTATACAATTTGGAGAAACGTTAACGGTAAGGATCAATTAAGTATTAGTGCCCGTCTACAATAGGTGTTTTAAACCCTAAGCCTTAAGAAATTGACCACAGTCAATTATTCTCCTCAAATTCAACTGTGATTGAACAATTTCTTAAGGCTTAGGGCTTAAAACACCTATTGTAGACCGGGACTTACCGGCGTTAACGCGGCGCGCGTGTAAAAGTTTGCCGAATTCGTGAACGAGCCGCGCGGAGTCGAGGGGACTATTTCCCCTCGAGTTATTTCTGCGGGGCACGCGAGCAGCATAACATTCCGTTGTTAATTAACGCTGTAAACAGCAGTCGCGATAACGACATTTGAGCTGCTTAATAACGACCGGGAAATCACTTTTCTCATACTTTCTAAATGAGATCGCGCGCGCTTTCACGTTAAGATTCGATTAAAAATAAACGCGGGTCGTGTGTATTTACGATGCCTATGTTAAATGAAATTTGCGCATTCTTTATAAATAAATGTTACGTCCAGATACACGTTCAAGAACATATCGACGCTTCAATGCTACGTGCGTAAGATTGAAAAAGAAATATCCATATTACTCGGAAACAGATTACGTATAGTTACGATGCATTGTGTACATAGTACGTCGCTCGCAGCGTGTACACTATTTATGACGCAAAGCTATAGAAGAAGTCAAATAATTATACAACTTTTATATATGTTGCGAGAAGACGCGACTGATCGATATTCGCGCTATTCTAGTTCTACGTAATAGTTTAAGTCATATACAATATACGTCATATACGATAAGTTTAAGTCATATAAGTACTTTCGATAAAAATGTGATTTCAAAAATAATCGAATTATTATTTTTATTTTATTTTTTCACCAATATTATTATTGTCGATATTTTTATGCTGATTTTTCATAGGCAATTTACAAAAATATCCTGATGTCTTTAATTGAAGCCAACCATTATTTTTAATTTACTAAAAAATACATAGTATTCCGAATTATTATTTTTTAATTAAAGATTATTGAATTAAATTTCTCTAATTAAAGATATTATATCTTTAATTAAAATTCTCATGTTTTTAATGGAATAAGATTTCCTGATACTACCTTGTTGATCCAGTTCTGATATTATTTGCGCATTTGAGCAGTAATTCTTATGTAGCTGGTATTTCTTAATTGATCCGCGCCGATAAAAATTGTTTCTGTAAAAAAGCTGTATTGGCTACTTGATGGAAATGTTTCTGCGATATTTGTACGTAGCAGTTACATCTATTTAAACGAAACGTCTAATAATTTCTCGACAGGGGTCCTACTTTTTGAAAATATTCGAGACGAGCAATAAAGCAAAATAAATTAATTGCAAGAGAAAATTAGACGTTTTACTTTTCGGAGTAATATATAATACTGAACGCATTTCTTTTCTTCTATCAAAATCGTTAAAAAATATATATTTACCTATTTTTGTTATTTCTATAATATAATTTTGAGTTTATCGTCAACTCGATCCTCTTCCTAATAGAAAATTCGCAGTTCGATAAACGCAGGCTCGCCTCTTCGCGAAGTAAACTTTGCGTACAATATATGAATACATTATCATTTAATATTGCTCGGAAAAAGACCCTCCTCTATTATTTCTGCTACTTGTCATGGAGGTTACTATTGTTCATTTGCCAGGCCATAAATATTCAATGCGACGCAGAAACCAGTTGCGAAAATGCATAATGCGATTCACTTTCGATAACTACTCGATACTTCTCCCAACTTGAATTGTGTGCAGTCGCGCAATACCTAATTACCCTGTATAGCAAAACGAGCGCGCGTCTGTCGTTCGTATACGGCCGCTATACGTGTTAATTATGCATTGCGCAATACGCTCTAGATAGCTTTCCGTTCCGTAAAAAGAAAAGTGAATATAATCATCTCTCTTTCACCCAACTGCACTCGCCAACAATCGCGTCTCTCAATTATTACGATCATTCGCACTTGAGCTTTCTATATATATATCGTAGGGAAGTCTTCGAAAGGATCGTTCTTCTCGGCCGCGAGAATGGAGCAGAGCAAAACGGATGACGTAGCGCCGGACAGGATAGCCGAGACTCTTGCCGGTCAGAAAATACTGGTGACCGGTGGGACGGGATTCTTGGGAAAAGTGTTGATCGAGAAGCTCCTGCGGTGCCTGCCCGACATTGCGCACATCTACATGCTCATCAGAACGAAGAAGGGCAAGGATCCGAAGCATCGGCTGGACGAAATATTTAGTTCTCCGGTAAGTTTCGGCCCCGTTTCTTGCTTTCGAAACCTTGATACTTTCTAAAAGAAATATCGCGAAATACCGCGTTAAAAAGAATCACAATTAGGATCCGGAGCATCGGTTGGACGAAATATTTTTAGTTCTCCGGTAAATTTCGACCCCGTTTTGCTTTCGAAAGGAAACCTGGTTGATACTTTCTAAAAGAAATACCGCGTAAAAAAGAATTACAATTAGTAATCTGACCGACTAATTGTACGGCAAGTACACGGATATATATACGTACGTGATATCATCGCCATGTATCTTGCCTCGTCCGGGTACCCGGAAAAATTTCACGTTCCACCTTGGGGTCTCTCTCTATCTCTGTCTCTCCCATGAGGCAGCACCAAAAAGAGAAAGTGCGTGACTATGACTTTGCTATTGCGTCGCTGGTTGCATCATTGTTGCCTTACGACGATGGCGCGTGGTGCAGCTGAGAGGCTTGTAAAACGCGCGTTTCCTCTCGCGCTCACGCGCGCTTTGGATATTTCTTCGCTTTGGAAATAAAGTTCACCAGTGAAAGTGTAGTAAACCGGACCATCAGCCACCGCCACCGTCGTCATAACAGCCGAGCCATCTATGTGACGAAAGAAAACCGGGTCAAGGCCCTCTCCGTCGAACAAGCGAGGAAAGAGATATGGTGATTATTATAGTATCGCGCTCTTGCCGATCTCGGTGAAAGTGCGGATTGCACGTTTCGCGGCGCACGTTATGTCACGTCTTTCGAATTTTAACGCAATACCGTAAACACGCCTTACGTACGCGCGCCGTGAGCGCCCGCGCGCGCGTACGTGCATGATAAAATTCCGACAAATTAGGCGTCATTAGAATTACATATACAATTTTCCCGCTTGTACCTGTTTCACCTCGGGAGAAAACGATTGTTGCGAAAATCTTTAACTTAATTCAATTCATCCGCGCGTCTCGTTAGCTTACAATTAGCTTCAATCGGCGACGCGAGCGCGATCGACTATACTTCATTACAACTACAATTCATTACAACTATACTTCATTACTAATATATTTCATTTGACTAACGGCGACGCTCTATATTGTTTTTTTTTCCCTTTCTTTTTTTTCGAAACTCTACTGCTGGATCTATTGAATAATCCACTTATGACAGTATCGCACGACACAATTACCGTGGCAAATTGATTAGATAATGTATAACTTTCAATTATGCACAAAGTGTATAGGATCACGCTATGCATTCGCGATTATCATATTATTAAAATAAAACATCGACAAACGCGTCACCGATATATGTCAACGTAATACGAGATGATTATTAATCATATCAACAAGTTAATAAACAGCGTCAAGCGCGATACGTGGTGCGCAAGTAAAGAAATTAATAGTTACAGAACGAATTACAAATGTATATAATATACATATATATTCCAACTTAATAAACTGCGCGCCGATTATTTGACTTATTAATTATATAATATATTGCTTGGGGTGTAAATCTAGAATTTAAATACATGCTCGTTAAAGAACAGTGCTAATTGAGGGATGGATTTTATTTTATGACATCCCCCTCGCTAAGCGAGAGATAAAAGGGAAAAAAATGGTTCGAGACTTTCCGATTCGCTTTTGATTAAGGAACAGCGGTACGTACGCAGTATAGTCGCGAATTATAAGACATCCTACATACACATACGCACGCGTCACGTCACAACTAGTTAAGGTAATTAATGTACATATAACAAGACTTCTTTTCAAGCGCTTTTTTTCAAAGCGCAAGCTCAAAGTTCGCCAATGAGTTGAGCACAATAAAAAATATTGTGAACGTAATATAATATACATACCGTAATACTTTGCTTTACATAACTTGAATTCCTCTGATTCCTGTGTATATATAAAAGTATTAAAATGGAATCATTGAAAAATTAGTGTCTCACGAGACATCCCATACTTTATTCTAAAATAAATTAATCCTTTAATTTGATCAGTGGGACACATACGTCTTACCTACTTTAAAAAATCATATCTTCCATAAAAATCAACACATCAACTTTGTTAAGATCTCATTTTAAAGAGGATAGTAGGCTCTAAATACAAAAAAAAATTGCTGAACCTGAGGGTAGCAATCCTCCAGCTGACACACCCTGTCAAAAAGTGCCAAAATCACGAAAAAATGAAAAATAAGCGGAAAGTGCGTTTAAGCAAAATTTCTGTTTACCTTCAGTTTATGTATTGTACGTTTCGAAATAAAATCAAAATTATGTACAAAAAAGGGCCACAAGAAAAATTACCCTTAACAGTGATAATACGCCAAAAAACTCTTTATGGGCGAATAGTCATTCTATTATTTTTTTCAAAGGGATAATTTGGGGGTAGCTAACCTTCAACGGGATAGCTTGGAGGTGGTGTTTCCATGTTCTAGTCAAATTTTTTTCATTTGAAAATGATGTAAGGCAGATTTTCGACTTGTAATGTTTCTGAAGTACGGGGATGTTTTCTTCAACGTAGAGGTGGTTTATAAGCGTTAGTAATGGTCTGTAAGTTTTTTTTACAATATACCTGCATGTTCTGGAGTCTTTTTTTCTATATCAGGATAAAGTAACAGGAAATTAGATTGCAACGTTTTTACATTAAGGATGGTTTAGAAAAATTGTGAAAGCAATTTTTTTTTACATATTTGATAGATACCTTTAATCTACTTCAATGAGTCTAGTGTTAAACTCTTGCAAAAAAGTCAGCCGTTAAGTTATATATATTATGTATATATCATATATAACCAACTAACTCCATTTTTTCTTGTCGTAAAAAGTATAAAATACTTCTTGGAATATTTATTTATCGATTATCTTAATACTTATATCTACTTTTTATTATTATTTTAATACTTCTAAGCACAGTTTAATCGATTAATATAAGAAAAATGCAGAGTCATATTTTTTACAACAATTTACAATAAAACTTTGCGCAATATTGACCAATAAATTTTACGTCTCTGTACGAGATACATCGTGTAAAAAAATTACGTGACATTAAAAACCACGTAGTATGCATATGTCACACGATAATGATCTGATATATAATAAAAAATCATATATATATAGATTTTGTTTTGATCTTTTTTATACCAAGGACAATCTCATTACATATTAATCGATTGCTTGTAACATAATCGAAAAAAATATTCAAGGATCAAGATTGCGAATCCATTGCGTTATACAACGGCATACTACATCTAAGGATAAAGGATAATAATGATATAGATCTATATAGTAGTGATATAACAATGACGTTAACAGTGTTTATGACTCACGTCCTCTAGGATGTTTTTATAATTCCTTGGTCGGACTGCAATTACTTCGCTCTTACCTTCGCTCTTGTATAATAATACAATTGTGTGACCCTCGTAATATTATATGTGACCTCCGCCCCCTCCATATTGGCAAGTAATGAACGATTTATTTGAAATAAAAATTACAGCTCTTCGAGAAAGTGAAGACTCAAAGAGGACTGTCGGCGCTTGAAAAAACGGTAACGGCCATTAGCGGTGATGTGTCAATGCTGGGACTTGGATTGTCCCCGGAAGACAGGAAGATGCTTATTGAGAACGTTACCATCGTGATTCACGGAGCAGCTACTGTCAGGTAATCGATAACGAAAAGGGATACGCTGCCTCTAATCTGATGCTCAAGTATTTTTAGCGTGATTCGGAGACACTATAGATTTAAACGTTTAAAGCATCGTTTTTTAATGAAAATGCAATCTGTCAATAAGCAAAATGTTAGCGAAATAGCTTGCCAACAGATTCGAGCATCGCGGAGAGATTTGCATTACTCGGTTCTAGCAAATATTATAATCTGACGGTGAAAACCGAATCTGTCATTTCGTAATCATTTAAATGGAATATGTCATGTAAATGGTTACGAAACGATAAATCCAGCTCGATAGAGTTTCTACAGTCCAACCTGCCATCTCATTCTATTAGTTAGATTTCCTTTTATTTCCGCTGACGTTCTACTTCAAGATCTGTTCTTGAAAGATCTACGTAATCTTGTTATTCGTTTGCTTTATACAATAGTTAGATCAACCAGATATATATATATATATGACCTGTGAATACGATTCTCTCGATGACTAATGAACTTCTTATTTGCTCGGTTATTAATCTTTTTACAGATTCGATGAGCTGTTAAAAAGAGCGGTACTGCTAAATACACGTGGCACGAAGCAGATGGTAGAGCTGGCCAAAGAAATGAAGCATTTAATTCTGTTCGTTCATATCAGCACGGCCTATTGCCATCTCGAAGAAAAAGTCAGTATAATTTCTGGGCATTTGCATGTCTGAATGTTCAGAGAAAATACTAAATAAAGAACGGCCCCCGACAGGTTTTGGGCGAGAGAACGTATCCCCCGCCCGCGGATCCTCATCAAGTGATCAAATGCGTCGAATGGATGGACGATGACGTGGTCGAAGCTATGACAGACAAGATTCTGGGAAAATTGCCTAATACGTACGCTTTCACGAAGGCCTTATCAGAGAGCATCGTCGAAGAATCTATGCAGCATATTCCATCGATAATTTTGAGGTATCGACGAGAGCGTCTCGTCCAAATTAATTCGTAGTTACTAGATCGTTAAATGCTTTCATTACACAATTTCATCGTCCATCAAGAAAGGGATTACATTAGTCACTACGTATAGAGAAAGGTGTTAGTACCAAGGATTGGTTTATAAGCCGGTATTCATAGTCGGATCTTATATTTAAGATCATCTTAAGTATAATTTTGTCATAAACCAGTCACAACAGAGCTGTATTAGCATTTTAAAGACATTACTTAAGACGGTCTCGAAATAAGATTCGGCTGTGAATACCGGCTATAGATTAAGGTAGAAATAAGAGAGAAATATTAAGCAAAATGATAGTAGTATCTCGGCAGATTGGTAACAAATTTGATCAGGCATGTCAGCAGACTGACATCAACTGCGTCCGCATTCAGCTTGTTATGCTAGCAGAGCCTGCACATAATCAGACAGCAGATTGGCAGCAGAAACTGAACGATTCCAGTAGAATCTGCTGGCTGATTATGTTAGCAGATTCTGTTATACTTCTGTTGGCGTTTTGCCGACATCATGTGATATATCGGCATCAAATCTGTAGTCTTTCTGCTGACACAAAATTCAGCAGATACTTGGAGATATGCTTTTAAACAGACTTGGCTGCCTGGGATTGGATATAGAATATGGAATGATTAACTGGATAGTGTAAAAGGGAACATGTTGAGGAAATGATGAAAAGAGAAAGAGACTATTAGAGTACGAGAGAATAGGTAGTATTAAGTACGATGGTTGCATGGATGGTATGAGTGCGTTAAGTAAATATTGTAGTCCACCTCTTGGCAAGCTGAAGTTAATAAATTATTATTATTAATTTCATCATCCGTTAGGCCGAGCGTAGTTATTCCCATCTGGAAGGAGCCGATACCCGGTTGGACAGACAATATCAACGGGCCGACCGGTCTTCTGATCGGTGCTGGGAAGGGAGTGATCAGGACAATGTATTGCAACGAAAACGGCTACGCCGATTATCTGCCTGTCGATATCGCCGTCAATGGTATTCTCCTTACCACGTGGAATTTTATTTATTTCAAGGATCACGAGAAACGTGTTTATAATATGACGAGTAGTAATGAGTTCAAGGTAGATAGAAAATAATAGGTGCCTGGTGTACGTATCTTTTAACAGCATCAAAAAGATATTTTCACCCTTGTCCACAGGTTACCTGGGCGGAAATAATAACACGCGGCCGAAAGATAACGGAAAAGATACCTCTGAACGGAGTCGTCTGGTATCCAGGTGGTAGTTTGAAGAAATCGCGATTTATCCACAACATTTGTATATTACTCTTCCACATGATTCCGGCCTACATCATCGACGCGCTCCTCTTTCTGGCAGGGTATAAACCGATGTAAGTCACCGGCGAGACCATAGGCTTTAGATCGATACGCAAAGAGCATTTACACACGCTTGTTCATTTCATTTGTATTACAGCATGTGCCATGTACAACGCCGTATAAACAAGGGATTTGAAGTTTTCGAATATTACGCCAATAATCAGTGGGACTTCGAAAACACGTATGTCGAGGATATAAGGGCAAAGCTCAACAGCACGGAATATAAAAACTATCAAGTGCACGGCGAGGACTTGGACATAGATGCGTACTTCGAGGATTGCATTCGAGCTGCCAGAATTTACATTTTAAAAGAACTTCCAGAAACACTGCCGGCCGCTCGTCGACATTTGAGAGTGTAAGTTTGAGAATCGCCGAAGGGAAAAAAAATGCGCGTTTCTCTATGAAAATCAATCTAATAATGTCTTTTCTTTGTCGCAGTATGTACTGGGTGGATGTAATAACAAAGATACTTTTCTTCCTGCTCATCATCTATCTGCTAGCATCCTGGAGTGAAAGTTTTAGAACGTTACTCACAACCGGCGTGACGTACGTTACAAAATTAATTAATAATTTGTAATTTAATCAAATTAGAATTTTCATCGCGCAAAGCTTGTCTAATTCGATCCAATTATCGATCGTTCTACAATTTAATCTCAAGGACGCGATGGGGGTTAAGTATATAGCGGTACCTTGTAGTGCACGCTACAACCTATAATATGCACTAGATACGGATAAAAAAACATGTAAATAAAAGTGTTATTTACACAATCGTCTGGCTTTTATTTTTATGAAAGATTTAAAACACCCATCCTTAAACAGACTCTTGTACAGGTGGTTCGTAACCTTCAGGTCTATCTATTTTGGAACCACTTTCGCCGGCCTCCTCGCTCTTGTTACCGCCCCCATCTCCGTGCAACTCCAACAATTTGCTGAGTTCGAAGCGCGGCTTTTTCAATACTTTCACCTGAAATAAAATTACATTCTATTGTTTACTGACACTCTTAACGTTCTATTAAGTTAGTAAAAATACCAGCATTAAACAATCATTTGCCTCCAATTATGTCTACATTATATTGTTACTCACCTTACGAATGTAAACATCGTGCAGAGGATAAATGCCTTGCGAGGCCTTCTCGATGTCCTTAGCAGTTGCATCCGGAAGCAGTTTACTAACTACACCTTTCAAATCAGTTTTAGTAACGTCCTCTGTAATGGTTTCAACCATCTTCTGCCTGATTTTTTTAACCTAAATTATAAGCCATGTATTATAAAATAAGAAATTAAACAAAAAAACAATGGAAAATATCTAGCCAAACATAACTAAAGATATCTAGCCAAACATAAATAAAGAAAAAATTAATATTATGTAAATTGTGTCATTAAAATGCAATTGTTTCAGAAATATTTTTGTCTAGTTAAATCGAATAACTTAAAATTTTTTATTTTACTTAAAGGGCTATATATATAAATATACCTCAGACAGTAAAAAAAAATATCCTTTCAATATTTGTAAATGTCCATAATTAAACAACAAGCAATCTATGTAATATATTATAATATAGTATATATATGTATATGTAGCATGTTCCTATATCACTACTTACTAAAAATGAAAGTAGTGTGGTAAGCGACTGCATTAATCTACGCAATCTCTCCTGCCACTCAACCATTGAGAAGATCAAAATGGATAACGGAGTTGCGTGTAATGCACAACGAATAATTCAGTGAAATACGAACCTGAGCGTGCTGGGCGTAACATGTCTTCCTCGTGCTCAGCTGATCCTTATTCGTGAAACCGATGCAGAACACTCGAAGCAAGTAGCCATCGGTAGTCTTCACGTCCACGTTGGCCTCGATCAAAGTTTGCCACTTTTTCACCATTGATCGAAGTTTATCGGTTGTCAAGTCCATTCCGTGGAAATTGGTCAGTACATTACGACCTTGCACATCCTCAGCAATCAATCTGAATTTTCTGAAGGACCTCTCTGCATCCTGATCGCTTTGCAAATCAGCTAGAGATACTTCAAAGACACGGAACTTTAGCCCCTCGGAAGCGATCTCTGCGAAATGAGATAAATACTTTGTAACAGAGATAAATACTTTGTAACATGTTCACAGACATAACGATGGTCAGTGACAAACATTAAACTTCCTGTTTATGCTGTCACTAGTCAATGTTGCTAGAAACATGAAACGAGCTATGTGCAACACATAATTTAGCTAAAAAGATATTCAGCTTTGAATAGGAAACTTTAATTAAGAAGAAAAGAAATCTTACTTGTTCCTTGCGTTCTATTAACTAAAGTTTTTCCAACCTGTCGGTTGGCAAACATGGACGGTGCTTTGACATCGTACCAGTCCTTGCGAGTGAAGGGATCCACGCTGAAATAATAGCACTTGTGTGACAAAATGTAAGGTACAATATATTAATGGTGAGAATCTGTTATTTTATCTTTTTTAAATATTGTAACATTTCCTATCCAATAAAGTATTTTTTTTTAACACATCTACACTTTAATTTGTTAACTTTATGTCTCCTTTTATATAATCCTCCCAGTTCTCTGATAAACTTGTAAATAACTAAGAATCTATAACTCTAAGAATCTTTCTTTTTTTTAACTGCTGCCACGAACAATATAACTCGATCCTGTTACATCTAATTGTATGTTAAATTTTCTTCTTTTCTCATCACATGATCTACATTGAAATATTAAATGTCTTTGGATTCCGCAGCTGCATCGAGGAATAATTGCTCTTTTTTTAAGTGCCTCCCTAGTTAGTGAGAACTGAACCGTCTTCTTTTTCTTTTTCAAAGGTTTGGGACAAGACTAGTCACGTGTCTCCAATCAATTTCTACTAGTTTTTTGACACAAAATGTTTACATCCTGATCTGTAATTCTTGGCCTCTAACTCTTTTGTGAGCTATAATATACTCTACTATATGAACTATAATATACTATACTGTATGAACTATAATGTACTATACGGTATAAACTATAACATATTGTACTGCGTGAGCAGTGAACTATAACTATAATATACTATACTGGAATGTGAATTCTACTTTAGAAGAAAACGGAATAAAAGAGAGGGACATTTATGACCAACTTGTCCTTTTCTATTGCTATACTCTTCGAGAACAATAAAGAACCATAAACTATTCAAAAATCGCTAAAGAGACAGAAGTGATCCTTAATTAACCTGGTTTTCCAATATAGCATATATCTATATATGTATATTTGTAGGTAAAGAATCGTATGTCCATTTTTGAATATTTTGAGAAATCAAAGTTTAAAAATTTAAATAGGAAAATGATTTTTTTTTAGATATTAAATATTTTTTTTAGATATAAAATAAAAGTAGCAACTTGATTTACTAAGTTTTTAATAAAGTAATTTAACTGGCATGTTTAATAGTGCAACTGCCAATAACACACTGTACCTTGTTTAAAAATTGGGCATTATACAAATTTTCAATACAACTTTCTCTAAACATTGTATCTTAGGAACTAGTAATAATAGACGCTTTACCATTATACAATTTATTATAATGAAAAATGTATTAACTCCATTTTGATAAAAACTGGAGATACGATCCTTTACCTCTCTAAGGTACAGATATATAGTTCACATTTTTGCTTGTACTATTTCTTCCCGAATTGTGTTACGTATGTATAAGTGTCTGCAGTGGTAAACTCAAATAAGTCGAAAATTATGCGGATTAATCTTCTCCCTGCAGGGGAACCTTCATCAACCAGGTTATATAGCTCACATCTCACCCCATTCAACCCACTACATATATAGCTATAGCCCTGTAGATTATTTTTCATATTTTCTTAATAAAGCTGTATATTATGTTCAATTTAAATTAAAAGTTTCTCCATTTAATTAGCTCGAATACATTTCCTTTGTTTCCAACATGATTGATACACCAGGTTGATTAGGTTAGGATCTCATTTCGCGTAATCGCGAATCGCACGCGTCAGTCGATTTAGAGCAATTAATTTTTAATGCACGTGACAGTAGTCGAGGTACGCGAGAGATGCGATCGATAATCATATTATTGTACCGCGTTCAAAGGAGGCCGGATAATGCAGCGATGTGGCGTTATTCCGTGACCACACATATGCACCGGGCACACGAGGGATCCGACATAACCAAAGGCATCGCGCGAAACGATGAACCGACGAGAAATCCATCGCTAACGCGAAACAGCCGGTTACACGCGAGACGCAATATTCCTTACTTACATCTTCTTCTTCACTCCCTTCTTGCCTCCTTTCGAGAGACCCTTATTCTTGCCCACCGCCATGATCCCGTGTTCCAGGCGAAAAGAAACGCTCCCGAGGCGGAAACTTGGACAGTGCCGACAGTGGACTACTACGGTTGGCCGAGTGCGGCGGCGCGGCTCGCGGCGCTGAGCGCCGAAAGCGGAAGTTACCACCCGAGTAGAAACTGGAAAGAGGTGTTTTTGTTTTCTATCGGCGCCGATTTGTGCTGTGCTGACTCTCGCACGTGCAAGGCAGCCGATAATTTGAGCCACGTAAATTGCAATTTTAACTGGATCACTGAAAAATATATGCAACGAGAAATTACAGGTGTCGTCGACGTGATGCTATCAGCGAAGAGCAGGCTAGCTGCTTTATCGGTCTGAATGCGCCCTTTAAATAACCCTGATCGCATGACTAACGTCAAAATGGTAAAATGACCAAAAATCATTTTGACATCATTTTGACTTTATTATAACTTGCTGTTCTACCTATATACTGGGAAAATATATATATTTATAACACAATTTAAATATTAAATTATAAAGATGAGAATAAATCGATATACTAACAGGATAAAAAATACCATTAAAACGCTGTACAATTGTGCACGCGTGGAAATATTCTTACAATAATCATTAAAAAAAAAAGAAACAATAAAAAAAGCACCAAAAACTTTTGGAGCTTCTTTTACGCAAGAAAACTTTTGTATATAAAAGACAACATATTATTATTATTATCAACATGACACGGAAAGTTCAAAAATACAGCCAGGTAACTTAGAAATATTACAAGTATTTTGTTGTAAAAAAAATAGAATAAAAATGGAAGGATCCTCTCGTCAGCGCGTCAATTTTCCTGAAAATAAATAAAGTACACTTTCAGACCGATATATACGCGTCCCGCCTCGCGTTCGCATAACAACGCGACGTAACCTGTTGCGCAGACAAACCTAACCTCACGCGGCGCCTGTCGCTCAAAATTCTCCGCCGTTCGTCTCATGCACGTCTCGTCTTATTCCGGGTGACTGACGACTGACGAGAGGACAACAGCGATCGACGCGAAAACCTCGATCGGAGGGGAGACCGTCGACCTCAAAACTTCAAAGCCGTTGCCGGTTGAATTTTCCCGCTCGAGCGCGGTCCGATTCCGGCGCGTTCCGGCGCGTTCTAGCCGGAACGGGCCGGAACGCGCCGGAACGCGGAGCGTACCCCCCGGCGATTTACAATCATAAACTACGGTGTCGCGTATATGTATGTTTCGTATGTATATGTATATACTTATCGCGAGAGCGTGGTTTTATTATGATTTTTGAGCGCCAGGTGGCCGCGTTTTTGTTGTCGATCCGCCGTCGGCGGCGCGGCGCGGCTCCCTCAGCGCCATTACATCGATAAATGTCATCGCGGCGGCCGTCAGCGTGAAACGTCGCCGTCGCCGCTCGCCGCCGTCGTCGTCGCCGCCGACGTAGCACCGTCCACCTGGTCCTTGCCGCCCGCGTAAGAGGAGGAGAAGGAGGAAGAAGAGACGACGGTGGAGGAAGGAGGATCGCGCGACGCCTGCTCCATCAGACACGGCCACGCGTCCCGGTCGCGCGCACCGCGGCGATGTCCACCAAGCGGAAAAACGCGAGCGGCAAGGCGAAGAACCGTCCGCCCAAGTCGCGGAAGGTGGAGTACGACGAGGAGGACATCTCCAGCGAGCACGACTCGGAAGTCGACGATGCCGAGGCCGTCTCCAACGCCGACGGCGAGGACGCCGCAGCCGAGGACGCGCTCGCGGACGTCTCGAACATGCCCGAGCTACCGGCCCCGGAGGTGATATACTCCTCGTTTCTCTCCCCTCATTCCCGCTCCCCTCCCACCCCCTCTCCTCGGTCTGTGGTTAAGCGACGCGCCCGGTCCCTCAACCCGCGACGCGACGCGACGGCCGATTGTCCCGATCGTCCCGTAATTAACGCTATTGTTTTGCGTTCGAATATCGAAATGCGAATATTTACTCGAATTAATATCAGGTACATTAGGTTTATTGTTGACACTTTGTATGTCCATTTCTACCAATGTACAATAGATTAACTTATGGAGTGAATTTACAAAGAGGTAGAAAATCACTAATCGCGACAGTTAAAGCATAGCTTAATGCCCATTCTATTAATGTAGAATAACTTTAATCTCAGTTTAACTTGCTTCTCATCTTTTTCTAATGCAGATTTCTACCAATGTAGATTAACTTCTAATCTCGTGTCAATTTCTATCAACACAGGTTATTTTTTATCTTGGTTTAACTTACCTGTCATCTTTTCCTAGTTCTAAAAGTTAGAAAAAGATAGAAAGAGTAAGTTAAACCGAGATTAGAAGTTAATTTACATTGGTAGAAATGGACATAAGAATTGGAAAAAGATGACAAGTAAGTTAAACTTAAGATTACATTTAATCTACATTAACAGAATGGACTATGTTTCAACTGTCGCGATTAGTGATTTTCCACCTCTTTGTAAAATTCATTCTGTAAAGTATCATAGGATCTACAAAACGGACGGGAGAAAATTTTGTTTTTCGCGATCAGCATTTTGATACGATTACTTCTAGCTCTTGCTTAAATTTTGTTTGTTAATGTAGAACTGTGTTGGGCTTTAACCCATTCGGCCGGCGCTTGTTTCATACCTGCTGTGGACAAGGTACACTGTTTATGGCATTCAAACGATCAAGACCCAACCCAGCTAGCAGAAAGTTCTAAAAGACATCTTAAAGACGATATAATTTTTCAGATGTCCTTTTAAGCGTTTTTAAGACATCTTTTAGAAGCTTCTGCTAGCTGGGAACTTGTTTAAATTACATAGAATGCGTCAAGATCAACGAATTTGCTGTATATATATGTAAAAGAATCAGCGCAACATTGTATTACCATTGTATGTTAAATTCATAGATGCGCTCAAGTCGCTGACCACGAGCCTAACTCGTTCCGTCGACCAAATGAGTTAACGCACCGAATGAAATGTATTAGTAACTGTGAAATCTCTGTTTTATATTAGGGCGGCTGGGGCAAGCCTGGAACATTGCTCATGTGTGGCCTTACTAATTGGGAAATGGCTGGTCGCAAGGCACCGCCTAAGGGAGTGAAGGCGAACGTGGGACGTAGCCTGTGGACGCCGCACACCTTTAAAAATTTGAACGACGCTAGAGTACGACTAATCGCATCCGGTCCCGCTGCATCCCACAGCATTATCGTTACTGAGGATAATAGATGCTTGGCTTTTGGTAGAAACGATAAAGGTGAGCGATAACGCGTCTGTGTGCGATAACTGTAATGGTTATCGTTTCCTTTCTTATGAGAAAAAGGGTTCCCAAAGTGGACCATTATTCATATCATATTCCTTTGATCGCAAACCTCCAATCGACCTGTTGTAAAACCAGAACATGCATGCGAAAGGGCTGGGATTGAATCTATCAGCGAGTCGACCGCTTTCATGCAAAGCCATCAACCCGTTATCACAGTTATCATTTTATTTGTTATTAAAAATTTAACGCTTACAAGTCTGTATAGATTTCACGCTAGCACAGGGCAACGTCTCGATAAACTTTTATATTCAGTGTCCTAGAAGCATTAATTTAAGCTTGATCAATACATATCAGCATCTAATTGTATTATAAATTTGCATGTATTGCGTTATTAGTTTTATTCAGACAATACTATTGCTGAGACCGCACGATTTGCATAGGTCAATTGGGTGTCGGAGACACGAAGCGTCGCGACGAGCCCACCGAGGTCGAAGCTTTAAAAGGACACACGGTTATAGGGGCGTCGTGCGGACGCAACCACACCTTATTTTTAACGAGCCGCGGTATAGTTTTTGCTGCTGGCGACAATAAACTGGGCCAATGCGGGGTCGGCAAAAATGACCCTTGTATCGTGACTGCCACCAAAGTTAAGTATTCCGGACCGCCGATAGTGAAAGTGGGATGCGGCGCAGAATTCTCGATGATCCTGGACATCAAGGGTGGTCTACACTCGTTCGGATGCCCGGAGTACGGCGCTCTAGGCCACAACACCGACGGCAAATACTTCATCACGAACACGAAAATGGCATTTCATTATGAGAAAGCGCCTAAGCGAATCGTTTTGTACGTCGAGAGAGGTAAGGACGGCCACGCGACGCCGTTGGATCGCGTTGAGATCACGGACTTTAGCTGCGGTCACTATCACACCGTCGCGATCGACAGCAAGAACCGGGCGTTCTCCTGGGGATTCGGTGGGATTGGCCGTCTGGGTCACAACGAGCAGCGCGACGAAATGGTACCACGTCTGATCAAGTTTCTGGAGCCGCCCAGCCGCGGTGTCCGTGCGGTTTATTGCGGCAGCACGTACAGCATCGCGATTAACGTACACGGCTCCGCCTTGATGTTCGGTCAGACTAAGCGCACAGGCGAGGCCAACATGTACCCCAAGCCTATTCAGGATCTATCCGGTTGGGAAATTCGATGCGTCGGTTGTTCACAAACGAGCGTGGTGGTCGCGGCCGATGACTCCGTTATTGCATGGGGCCCTAGTCCTACGTTCGGAGAATTGGTAAGATGGGATTACCTTAAAGATACATATAGGATATTGTAATTTTTTTCTTCTATAGCGCTACAATTTAAATCTAATCTCGCCATCCAGTATGAAAGCACTGCGATCTTACATGGACCTTGCTTGCCTCATTAATTTCATTAATTGCAATGTTTGTGGAAAGGAGATGTAAGCCCCTTTATTCAATCTCCATTTTAAAAGATGCGAGTTATTTTAAAGCTTATTTATTGTTATTTGGAAGTTTCTGCGCACTGTGATTAGTTTATCTCCGGTTATTTTGAGAAGTTCATGTCTCGGGTACTGGTTTTATAACAGTGGAATATTTTTTCACACAAAATTTCTATTAATATAAATCACACGGAATGGTGATTCCGGGAATCAAAACCAGATCTTTTGTTTAATAAAGAACTGTATCTAGTATCGACCTTTCCAGCACCCCAAAATCATAGAATTAAATATACCCTACTCGATTGATTCCAAATGATTCCCTAAACTATACCTTTTTATTTTTTCTTAGGGTTTTGGTGAAATGCGAAAGTCGTCGACGACTCCGATGGAGGTGAAAGCCTTGGAAGGTTTATACATTACTGCCGTTACATGTGGTCTGTCTCATACACTTATGATCTGCCGAGACGATACCGAGGAGGAAAGGGCCGAGATTAATAAGCTCCAGGTGTACTCTGTTTAAAGTATATTCTTCGATTGCGTAAACGGGTCTCCATTGCGTCGCTATGCAGATGATCGAATCAGAAGGAAAACGTTCCTTCGATGATTCACAGCTAGGTTTCAACGAGTTTTAACAAAGTATCCGAGAAAGATAACAAGTAGATTGCCACGAAACGTCCAGAAAAGAGATATAGGATTAGATATTATTCTACTTTGTACTTCCAGTTTTTACTTAACGCGCGAATGAAAGTCGATCTGTGTAACATTTGAAACCCATTCTGTTAGCAGCTCAGGTTAATAGACCAAACAAGATAGATGCAAAAAAATATATTTTGATACGTTGCTATTTTATTGAAGTTTGCTGCAATTTTCATCGGAATGGAGATAGTTATTCGTAAGGAGAAGCTGAAGAACTGCAAAGAGAACTAGTAGAACTCAGAAGCAATTGCCTTCATTTTTATCGCTTTCTTAATCGATTTACCTATTCAAATAGTTTATATCATTGATTCATCACAATAGTACCTGAATCATTACATCTGCAGGAATCGTTTTTTTACAATGCATATATACAGGGATAATCCCTGAATAGGATTAACGCGAGTGAGCCATTCAACTAGGTAATATTTTAACGGTTGTACATGAATTAAATTTCGCGATATGTGTTTTATTAAATTCATAGGAAGATAATTTAACAATTTTTTTAAATGTAAAATGTCGCCTATATGGAAAGCATTATATATTTTATTTTATTTTTAATAATATAGGTATTTTAATATACGTATGTAAAATTAATTTTAATGAATATTTCAAAATGATAAAAAAAGAACTATGGAAGTCACAAATTGTCTTTTTTTTTTTTTTTTTTTTTGTTGGATTATGATTACAAGAGAATCCATCAAATTCAGGCGATTGATGATACGTATTTCGCATTTTAAGGTCTTTCTTTCAAGATAAATCATATTACACACGTTTCTCGTATACCATTATCGTAGATGCATTAAAAATGTTTGGTCGAGTACACAATAAAAAAACAGAATGAATCAGAAAGTGCGTCTAGTACCTCGTGTACTAATAAACTTATAACTCCGATCACTGCCAGGATGTATTATCAACATCTTTTATTGTGATGTTCAGATATTCATTCCATTCCGTTCCACGTAATACTCGTGCGTTTTCTGCACCGAAATATTCTTCTGATAAACTTGCGATGAATGTACAAGTCCAAATAATGAAATAAACGAATTTTTTAAGAAACTTCCGTCGAAAGCTTTTGTCCTATTTAATAACTTTTAAGAGAAGTGTTCGTTTCAATTTTTAACAATTTTCAATAAATTTTATATTGTCCACCATTCAGTGCAATGTCGCTTCTTTTTGCGGATTCAATTTGCTTGTATCAAGTGCCGATATTGGCACTTTTATACATTTCCAATAACACTCTTTGATACGATACAATTTTTGCCGTTCTGAATATAAGTTGCAAGCAACATCTCTTACGACAGCTTTATTTAAACATTTATTTACGGCGTTTTTTACTTCGCGTTTTTGCTAGTTGGTAAAATTATATATTATAAAGTATATGAACTAAAAATAAATCAATATAATGCTTTATATATTAGTCAAATTTCACATTTTACTAATATACTTCCTTTCTAAAGAATGCCAAATGTATTTTTTTTTTACCATAAGCGTTTGATCTAGTGTTGTCGCAACAGAAGCGATAAATTGTCGAGCACTATGCATTTCCTTTTGTGAAACATTTCCATATTTCCAACGTAGCAACTGGTGTGCTATGTAATGATTCGGATCTGTCGGCTGATATCTCAAAGCTCTACTTATCGCCCACGATAGTGGTACCATCACATTTTGTCTATGTATTATATACATGCGTTACACAATTTATTACATGTTATCGTACTTATTTCATGCAAATTCAACACAGCACATTTATAAACCGCCATAAAATACCTCAAATAATCGTTTCTCGTCAAAGTTTCGCCAGCTTGTTCTTTCGGCAACGAATTCAAATAACAAATACACGTGGCAAGGTTTGTTACGATAGAAATATCTGAAAAAGCCGTTTTACTTGAACTGCAAGAACAAGATGTCTTCAATGAATTGTCGGATACAGTGTCAGACGTTTTCCCCTCCAGGAAAGTAGAGTGTGATTCCAATACAGTTAAACTGCATTCATGTAATATTTCCTGTCGATTATTTCAATTTCAAAGTAGATTATTTATCGTTTGATATAATGTGCGTTTTTATCTAATGTCCTTTGAAATCAATTAAAACACCTCAGTTATTCCTAAAGCTTCCTTCTTTCTGTATTCGTTATACCCAAGATCAATCAAAATATTTTCAACTTCATCATCGATACCGTTCTCTCCTACATAATTACAAGTGTCCTCATCCATCCCGAGTTTTTTCAGAAAACGGATTATCGTTGGTGAAGCCGGCTTGGCTTTCCCCTGCCAGTTCAGAATTCCTGGGACGTCGATGCCGCTCGATAAAAGCCGACACAATATGCTTTCATCTTGAGACACCAGTCCGCACGTAACAATGGTCCAGCATTGATTTTCGGTTAATCCAGTAGCAGCCAGATTCCAGATCAATCTACCATCAAGTTTCTTCGTCCATGTATCTACATCTATTTCTGCCCCGAAACCGTAGAAATATTTCAGTTCCTCGGAAGTGAGACCGAGGAGACCATACTTCATTGCTTTCATGATACTTCGTAACGACATGCCTAAAATTTACTATTCAATGTAATAAAACGACAAGCAACAGGACGGATGTGTACAGAAATCTCCGTACGAAAAAGTCTTGATACCTTTTCCTTCTAGTTCCAGTAAAATACATTCATTATACATTCCACTATGGATAATAAAATGTAATGATTTATCACATAACGCATCACATGATACATCGGTGCACGCGGATAAAGATTTAACATTATTATATCGCACAAGTTTGTCCTTTAACAAACCGAGCAATTTCTCGTTACTCCATTCACCATAAACGAGCATTCCTTCATTTGTAAATTTTATATGTAGCTTCGTTTCACGTAATGCCTCTTCGTTTTGTGCATCTAACATTTTCAGGATAGATGTAAATTGTAAGCCACACGAATAAAGATAGAGATAGTATTAAGTAATTCTACGAAGCTATTACAGATGTCAAAATACAAGCTAATTATTTAGGCAATTGTTATGGATTGGTTATCGTTCATCACATGACATTTTTTTACATTAAAATGATATCGCACATCCAGGAATGTTTTTTTTATTTACAAATGAATAAATTATAATACATAATTTATCTCAGAATTTGCGCTCACAATATGCTAGTCCCTAGCTAGTGTTGAAAGAAGCAACTTTTTTCCTTTAGTAAAATGAGTTTTTAGTAGTAATTTTTAAATGAGCAGTACTATGAATAAGCGTTCTAAATTACGCCTATGAATCATAATAATGCACGCTAAACGTATACAGTTTCACTATTACTTTCACTTATTACTCTAAAGATTTCATAACAATTAACTGATGCATGGCATTTAAATATCGCTATTTGGTTTAACAAGAGAACATTTTTTTCAACTCATATTACTGAAAGTAAAATATCTTATTCACAGAGTAAATACATATACGCATACAAAAGAAAGGCCTATATTGCGAGCATATGCTTCAAAATATTTAATTAAGCTTTTTATCCGTATCTTTAGAAAGCTTGGAACAACATATTTTGGATCTAATCTACTTATTTTGCTTTCAATTATTGCTTCAGTATCAATACCTATGTTGATGCGCGAGAAATATTTCATACTCCAGTACATTTGGAGACATGTATATTCAAAATATAATAGTGTTTAACATAAAAATTTTTAAAAGATAAAAAATGAATTTAAAACAAACTTACACGTTTGAATTATAAATTTGTACAGCATCCAATATTTTATTAGAAGTTAATAGATTAGGTTTACTGCTTCTAATTCATCCTAAATGTTTTCAAATTTAAATTCTGAATCTGATCCCCTTTGTTATTTCTTATTTATATAAATTTCTATATTGTTGTAAAAAAATGTATTAAAATTATGACAATTTTAAGAGTGAAAAAGAGAAAGGGAGAAAGTGAGAACGAAATGAGAGGGGGGAGAGAGAGAGAAAGAGAGAATTAGAAAATTTTTAATATCTCTTATTAAATAAATCGTATTATAAATAGCGATATTTAAATATCACGTAAAGTTGCTATAAAAATTTAGAAAAATAATAAAACGGCACGTACAGCGCACGTCGTCACCTCGAGTCATCCGTAACTTAGAGCGCTTATTCGTTAGCTTCAAATTGCTCGAATGCATTTTTGCCCGAGAAAAAAGTTGCCTCTTCTGGCAGAGGATCGCATTACGCACGTGTACACGAATTCTAGGATATACTATATATCACTACCATACAGTTGTATTGAAATCTCCGTAAAATATATACTCTCCGATTTCTCGACACAGTATATATTCATTGATAAGAGATATTATATTGTAGCACCTCTAGAAATTAGTACACAATCAACAAAGTAACAACAATGAAACAACATCCTTAGATACATTTTTACAGTATAATACATGCTTTTTTCAAATGTACAACGATATGCGTCAAGCGCACGTATTGTGCAAAATATAAAACGACAAACACAATCGAAAAAGACTATACAAATATTTGAATTCACTTGTACAAAAATGCGATCGATACTACCGACTATGACCCATACAAATGTCTTATTAAATGTTTCTTTTGTATTTGTAAAATCATGTATTTACACAAACACAAAATTTTGCTTCACACCGTAGATTCCGATGCCAGATTCAACCTAGTCTCTAACGACAGTTTGTACGTTTAGATGTGTACGTGATATAAGCAAGTATACATGCCTTTTTTCGGATAAGTTTTGTACGATCTGAATATATAGCACGTGTGAAATGGTGACCTATTACGTTTGACCCTTTCCATGTTACACACACTCAATGTCTCTCGAAATCTACTTCTCGCGCAAGATCTTCAAATTTAACACATTCATATACACTATCGTTGCGAGCACATGTACTTTTTCACAGTCCATTACAGCAAACTGCAATAGCAATTTGAGTACGCATCCTGCTGTTGATGATCATTGGTCAACTGCATTCCTCGTTTTCCCATTCGATGTCTCGCGCCACCCACGGTACCATTGTCGTACAATCGCAAAGAATGTGTATCCCAAAGACCAGGTGTTTGTATTATCTATTATACACAACATATATGTTACAAAGCGTCATAAATAATCAAAGATACCAGTTATAAGTGGCATAATCTTTGACTATCATAAATAATATAATTATAACCTATCCTGAAACATGTATCCACATAAAATTGTAGTATAAATTCTATACATCTACCTTTTGTACGAGTTCCTCAAAGCAACACTTTACACCGTCCGCCGTTTTTGCGCTGCTCTCGATATACAAGGTCTGATGCCTCCTGGCAAACTGCAGGCCCTCCTCGGTGCTCACTTCTCTATTCGGCAGGTCTATCTTATTGCCCACTACCATCTTAACGATGTCCGTTTTATTGCAGTACGTATTTAACTCGTTGAGCCACGTTTCCAATTTCACAAAGGTATTCCGATCCGTAACGTCGTACATTAAGATAGCACCCTGGCCATCTCTGTAATAACTCGGCGTTAAAGTGCGAAATCGCTCCTGGCCGGCGGTGTCCTGTAAACAGCGCGTTTCGATAAAGCTGTAATGTAGGCTGTAGTCCACTTGACGCTACAAATGCTTTGAAGCATTCTTCTTCTTCTTTCTTTATTGAAAGAAAGGAGAAGAGGAATGCTTCGAAGCATTTGTAACATCAAGTGAACCGCAGCCGTAATATGTCGCGTAGATTACATTATTTTGTCGTCGCGAACAAAATTACGATTACAAACCCAAATCGCGAGTTTCACCACATTGCCGTCGATGTTGATCTGCTTGGTCTTGTAGTCCATGCCGACCGTACTCTGCATGTTCTCGTAGAACTCATCCTCGGTAAACCTCAGAAGTATGCTGAAAACAATTGTAATAAACAGATTAGTGTTTCGAGCGTCATCGATAAATGAGGAATGAATTGCACATTGCACTTTGCGAGTTACCTCGATTTCCCTACATTGGATTCGCCTATCATGAGGATCTTTAGTATCGTCAGAACGTCTTCCTGATCCATAGTGATTCGGCTGCACTTCGCGATGTATCAACCGATATTTGTCTAGTGGTGCTGAAAAGAAAAGACACCGTCTCGCACTCTCGCCTTCCTCGTAACGTCGCCAAGTTGCGTATCGTGACGTTAAACAACACCACCCCGCCAGTCCCGCCACCCGCCACCCGCCACCGTGCCGCGCTGCCCGCTGGTATATACAGGGTGTACCAGAAAGATGGGTAACCCGAATTAACTTTTAAACGGATGACGTTTTTGAAAAAAATTAATTGTTAAATACAAAAGTTTTAGGGTTTGGAAATGGGCGTCTGGTGGTGAACTTGAACTTGACCTAGGTTCAGGACCTAGGAGAGAGGATGACCAAAACGTCATCCGTTCAAGTTAATTCGGGATACCCATCTTTCTGGTACACCCTGTATATGTATATGCATATATATGCTACTGTGATTGTGTGATGCAGTGTGGTGGGCTATATCATATACAGGGTGTCCCTTTGAACAATTGCTTCTCCGGCCCGACTGACTTGAATCCTGAGATTGCCTAATTGTGAGATCTTTTAGCTGGATGTTGGGTTGAAACCCGCCCGGATAAACTTCCGAAAACCTCTCACGCCCGATTTTGATAAAATTTTATAGGTATATGTATACGAAACCTACAGAAGTGTTGAGTTCCGGAAATGCTTATATAGTTTAGAAAATTTAATTTTTCGACAAAATTAACGTTTTTCATGTTCTTGTAATAAAAAAAATTATATCTCACTCTATGAATTGAGACATTCATAAAATTTAACATTAGAAAGAAGATATATAACCAATTGTTTGTGTGGGTGGGAAAGTGCATGGCGTGGATGCAGTAAGTCCGCCCTCCCCTAGGCCAGGGGGGCTTTATCTACGAAAAAACTAACCTAACCTAACCCGAACCAATATTGTTTGGCTCCGCCCCTTCCCCTGCAGCAGGCGATATGGGGGGTGGACCTCGTTTCACGTAATTCACGTGGAAAGTTGTAATGAGTTTTATCACATACTAAATCATAATTTTATAAAAATTAGAAAATAATTAAACGTAAATAAAAAAAAATGCTTAAATTTTTAATTTTTTAAATAGACTTATTATGTCTTCAACCAGATCGAATATCTCTTTTTCAAAATGGCGGATCCAATACGGCGACAATAATTTCAAAATTCTTACATATTTTCACGAAAATTGGTACGTGGAAGTTTTCAAGATCGCTATGATTTAATGACAAAATTTAAAAATTTAAAATGGCGGAATGGGACGATTATGATAACTTTGGCCCATTGAAATGTGTGGTTTTTGGAAGCATTTTTAACAAGGAACACGGGAAAAATAGTAAAAAAATTATATGATCAATATTTGTTTATATTTCTAGATTTTTATTCCAAGTTTTTAGAAATAGGCTTGGAGTTAGATTACTTTTTTTATGCGAGAGAGGAGCTCCGCCGCAGGCGGATTACGATTTACGTTCAAAAAACGTAAACACGCAAGAATTAGAGCGAGATCCACCCTACCCCACCCTGGCTTGCTTATGGGGCGAAACAAGGTTCATTATTATACGGTTCAGGTTTTCAAATTTCCATGCGAACCGAGGTCCACCCACACTCACCCCTGCTTGCGGGGGAGGAGCGGTAGCCATGTATACATGTATATTACATGTATACTGCGAGCGTCAATTACGTGAAAAAGCACCTTTACGCTCCAAATTAAAATTCTATCGAAACAATTAAAGCTCTCATCAGCTGAAATTAATCCAAATCAACTATGGAGCAGGTAGCTTAATTTTTTACGCCACGTAGCTCGCTCAAGCTCGCTTCTCGCGAGCACATAATCTCTTCCTTTGACCGAAATCAGCTGACGGAAAAGTCATTGATCAAGGGAGCTGTCATCGGGAGGAGTAACCGCGGAGTACGCGATGCCCGGGACACCCTGTAGATTTGAATCAAAGCTCGATTCGAGCCGGAAGAACGAAGAACGCGGCTGACTTCAGGTGCGCGAGCACCACGCGGTTTCGCGGTGCGCTCGCGACCTGTCGGATAAAAACGGCGGCGCGACATCTCTGATCGCGCGACGTACGTGGTACGTGCCCTCCGCACGCACGCACGGTCGCACGCACGTAGTACATACGTACTCGCGGCTCGCGGCTCGCGCTCGCGGTATTCACGGCACTCACGCATTCACGCAACGCGACGCAACGCTACGCTACGCATTCACGAACGCGCGCGCGCGCGCGCTACGACAACGGTGGGCGACAACGGGCGACGGACGGTGCGGACTGCGGACGGCGCGGTTACAACACCCGAGATTGTGTTGGTGATTAATCAAAAAAAGGCCGTTCGCGAAAATGGCCGATGGACGCGAGCCACGGTTGTTTTCCACGCGGAGCCTGTACCAGTTGTGCGTGTCCGCGGTGGTCGACAGGTTTCGCACTTACAAACCGTGTCTCACCGATCTGCCCAAGAGCGTGCGCTTCGATCTCTACTATCAGGTAAAAGGACGACGTCAAGCTGTCGTCGTCGTCTCCGGCGGCGCAGCGACGATTACGGGAGGCGAGGGGGAGACGATCGAGATAACCGCGCGCGCGATGACAGTCACGCTTGTTTTTGTATCTCCGCCTCGCCACCCTCGGCGGGACGAGACGGCATTGTTCTCGGTCGTGCCCCGACGTTTCCGACGACGACGACGACGACGAGGAGTTGACGCGAGTCGCGCCGAGGACCGTCCGTCCACGGCACGAGCGAACTCGACGCTCCGTTTTCGCGATTCCTCCGAGACGGCCGATCTCCGATTGATATCGCCCCGCACGCGCTTAACGGTAACAGCCTTCCGTTGACCTTCATGGGGTTTGATCTCTTTCAGCTGTACAGAGAGAGGAGACTATGCATACTGGGGGCGGAATTAAGCGATCTGGAGACTTTCTCCAAGATGCTCAAGGTCACCAATCGGCGATTACACCTCCTGAGAATATTTCAGGTGAGCATGTCACGTAGGAATCCTCGAGAGTGACTTGGACCAGATTTGGATCAACTTAATCGGCGATTAATCCGACTGGAGCTGCCTAAAGTGAAATTTAAATTTGCTATTTCTAACCCGGTCTTCTTTTCCATATGTTAAACAAGAAATCAATTCTATTCATATTAAGCACAAGTATTATTTGACGAGTTTAAACACCGATGTTAATCGGAGTTTGGTTGATGACATGTTGATGGCTGTCACCCATCATACTCTTCCTCTGACGTCAGAAAATATTTTGCCTTTTTTTGTATTTTCGTGACCGAAGGCACCGATGGACCATAAGATAGGGATAGCGGGACATCTGGTCAACCATTACGGCAGGGTATGCTGCTCAAGTCCCTCTTCGCCAGACAAATTGATAAATCTAGGTTTGAGACTCGGTGGATTTCTCAGCGACGCCGGCTGGTATTTGGAAAGTAAAAAGGTGCTGACAACCTGCAAGGAATTGTGTGTGAAATACAATGACACCCCCAAGGATTGGTGCAGAACATTGGATTGTTGTCACAAGTATGAGCGTCGACATATATTAGTTTTAATTAATGTCTGCGAGTAGAATGTAACATCGTGTTTGGCGACAAGCTCGCGCGCATGTGTATCTAGTTGACAGATCTTTAAGCCCCTTGCACAATAGGCGATAAAGTTGCCGACAAAGGTATAGCTATTGTGCAAGGGGCTTTAGATTATCAAATTTTTGTACCGAGCAAGTTTCTAGCGGGATTAGAAGAATTGTACATCTTGTCGATTGACATTTTAGGCTGTTACATGCAGAAGCGGCATACTGCGACTTTGAGAAAGCTGCAGAGACTCATCAAATTGCCATGAAAATGATAGAAAAGTTAAAGAGCGAGCAGTACAATAATAGCAATCATGCTGCCCTTTTTGCAGAGTTCAGTGTACTATTCTATATACGCAGCGAATACGACGAAGCTTACAGGTGCTTACCTAATACGTATTATTATTATATTTCCCGAAAATGAATTAAAATTGCCAGAAACTTTTGACTTATTAATCGATCTCTTGTAAACCAATATGGAATGAGGATCGAAATCGAATTCGACTGCGAGTTGATCCTCATTTATGTCCATTTCTAGTTTTAAGAATTAGAAAAAGATGAAAAGCAAGTTAAATCGAGATTAAAGTTAATTTACATTGACAGAAATGGACATAATGTTTGTTTTACATAATTTCTACTCCTGACGTTATATGTATATGTACTAATACTACCCACCATCCAGATGGAGCATAGAAGCGTTAAAACAATTGAAACCATCGCTTCCCGCGGGAATCATCGTCGACGTTTTGAGACAAGCAGCGAAGTCATGCGTGGTGAAGCGAGAATTCCAAAAAGCCGGTTTGCTGATTAAGGAGGCCGTATACCTCGCGAGAGAAGTATTCGATACGGATCATCCGAAGTATAGCGACGTTCTCATCGATTACGGATTTTTCTTACTAAACTTCGATAGCATCAGCAATAGTGTAACTATATACAAGGTATTTATCTCCAGACATCTTCAAATCACCGCGCGAATCACCGTAATCTGTGCAGACTATTATTAAAACTGTTCTTGTATTTTAGACTGCGTTAGATATTAGAAAAACGATTTTCGGCAGGACTAATCTTCATGTTGCCTTAGCACACGAAGACTTAGCTTACGCTCTCTACGTACACGAATACAGCTCTGGCAGATTTGACGATGCAAGGTAATCAATTGTGGAATTACATCTGGCTTATCGTATATATTATACGGTACGATTAACTCTCATTTTACAGTGATCATGCTGGAAAAGCTATAGATATCATGGAGAAACATTTACCCGCGAATCATTTGATGCTCGCGAGTGCTAGGAGAATAAAGGCACTTATTCTCGAAGAGATAGCTATAGATAACGCGTCCACACCGTTGTCTGAACAGAATCTCTTACTCAAATCCGAGTGTCTTCATTTGTCTGCTTTAGAAATGTCGAAAACTGCGTTTGGCGAAAGAAACGTACAAACGGCGAAACATTACGGAAACTTGGGCCGCTTATACCAGAGTATGAGGAAGTTTCAGGTATCTCGATGCATAGAATAAAGACTGATATAGTATGTATATACACGCTGCATATTTAATTATTTCGTTGTACGTTCAATGTGTTCCAGGAAGCGGAAGCGATGCATCTGAAAGCTATTGGTATTAAAGAAGAATTATTAGGACCCGATGATTATGAAGTAGGTTTGAGTATAGGGCATTTAGCTTCATTATACAATTTCCATATGAACCGGTACAGAGACGCCGAAAAGCTTTACCATCGTAGTATCTCGATCAGTAAGTATATATGTTTTGAATTGCGTTTATCATGACACAAAACGCTATTACATTTCGCAAAATTTTGTTTCGACAGGCTTAAAGTTATTCGGAAAGGGTTATAGTGGTTTAGAATACGATTATCGAGGACTTTTACACGTGTATAATAAGTTAGACGATTATGAAAAGATATTGGAGTACACGGACATATTGAATCATTGGAAGGAGCTTAGAGATAAACACGCTCAATCTGAGGAACCACCGATTGATGTACAAAAACGTCCACAGCCAATCGCAAACGTAATGAATGTGTTCTTTTCCATGTGATATATCAATAAGTGTGTCTAATTCAAATTTTATGTCATTGTATATCATCGAGCAACTTACTGGTCCGTTGCGTTTACAAGACATTTTTGGGCCAAAGTAGGGAAAAGAAAAAAAGTTATTAAGTCGCAGAAATTAGAAATTTGTAAAGCATTGATCTGATCGTACGAGTAATACAGGTGACTCTTGAATAACACGGTACTTGGAACTGCACGGAGTCTCGAGTAGCACGGCAAAAAATTGTGGCAACCCTTGAACAACACGGTACTTGAGTGAAGTTGGAATAACACGGTCATTCAATTAAGGCTCCTAGTCGTAGCAGTAGAAATAGGGTCATTTCTCGCCTCAATAGCAAGAACTTAATATGACCACGATGTCTACCCAGGGGGTCGATTGTGTATTATATATGTGGGGGTATTACATGAATCACCATTTAAGAAATCATTCAAATAATGCAGAATTTATAAGAGATATCAAACTCTCTTCAGCAATCAAGGAGTAATCACATTGCACGAGTTTTTCTGTGCTTCCTGTAAGTATTCGAAGAAGTCTATATTTCTCGTACCAATATTTATTAAAATGTATTTGGGGATAACGTACGTAGTTGTGGCTGAGAGGAGTAGTGTATAGTTGAAACGAGTTGAAAATTACAAAAGTGAACAGATTTACTAGAATTCGACAAATAAAATCGTAGATATTCTAGTGAATTTCCTCACTTTTGTAATTTTCACCTCGTTTCAAGATACGCAATCGAGCCCCAGGAACCTAAAAAAAATGCACATACTTAGGAGCGGGAGTAGATCTTGATATATATATATTCTAGTAAATTTGAAAGAGATATATATATATAATCTCTTAAAATTTGAACGAGATATATATATGAATATAATCTCTTAAAATCACATGCCCAATTTTATATGGATCTGGAATCTTGACTCTTGCACGGTTTTCAATAACACGGAACTAATTAATCGTGTTATTCGAGGGTTACCTAATAATTCTGTATGTCTTATGTTGATATTTTATAACATTAATAAATTAAGTAATTGTCAGTGCGATATTAATTCAAATTTATGCAATGTTAATTTAATGATATTAATTCAAATTTATTGAAAATGTTAATTTAATTTATAAATTATTTGAAGGGTACAGAGGAAAAATGATCCATCCTGGGTAATTTCGAGACAGACGCAATTTTAAGTTTTAAGACATTAGAATATCTTAGGAAGCTATTGAAAAAAGTACTGGCAGTAAATACTAAGTATCGAAATGCATAGTGTTTATTTAGTATTTACATTGTATGTTGGATTCTGATAGATTCTTCCGCACAAACACGTGGATTATGATCGTTTTTCCCCAGCACGATATATTTGGCGTTTCTTCGAAAGTTCCATGCTTCAAGATAGCATGATCAGATCAATTTCGACAAAACATAGCTTTCCCCTTGTTTCGTTTTTCCCTTGTACCTTTCATTTTTATTAGTCACGATACTGCAATATAAACATTGAGGGCTTCTTTTTTTAGTTTGAGTTGCTGTGCTTGTGTTGAATTATATTAGACTCGATGTTTATCTACGTTTTATCTCGATGTATTGAGAATTTTTGCGCATAAAAATATATCTTTTTTAAATATTTTGTATTTACATACGTCATTTTAATATAAATTTGCCAATGTTTTAATTTGATTTGTATATATATTTTATACTTTACGATTCGCTATTCGTTGACAGTTTTAATTTTTAAAGAGTTGTGCTCAGGTTTCATATAAAATATTTTTTTGTTACGATTGCTTATCAAACGCATTTATAATACGTTTAATTCATTGTTCGTCTCAAGATTACAATGATCGTAAGTTTTCACGCATCGCATAATTTTTAAGTAACACAAAAAATATTTGAAATACATGCTCCTGTGTTTATAATAGTAATGTAGATGACGAGATAGGTATTAAAGCTATTAAAACTCGGTGAACAATTTATTGAACAGATGCTTTGCTGTATGAAGTTACCTTTTCACCTCATAAAAAATTCGATATTTATAAATACATCCTATATACATACTACTGCTCAAAAGTATTTGCCACCTTAAAAAAATTTGATCAGGGATGAGTTTATTAATGAAATTTTAATGAAAAAGCCAATAATTTGCTACATGTCTTTATTGCATAGATAATTACATGTTATTTAAACAATAATTTGACAAGAAAATAACATTATTTTAAATTTTTGCCTCATCAATATGTCCGTTTTTTTTTATGACGGTTTACATTACACAATTTTGGCATGTTGATTAATTTTGTAATTTATTTTTTTTACTTCTAGATATACCAACGTGATGATTTCGGAAAATGTATTTATTATTTGAGATTTTCCGTACGCAAAATAATTACATGAAATTAGAAAGTAAGGGATACCAATATAACATTAGTTTTGTGTAAGATAATAAATATATGTAACAATAATCTCCACTTTAAATTAAGTTTACTTCAAAAAATTAGAATTTTTTTCTAAGGTGGCAGATACTTTTGAGCGGTAGTGTATATCCTAAAATTTTTGTTAAGCATTTTGTTCTTGTATGAATATCGTAATATATGAATATAGATAACTAAAAATTATAAACGCGTGCATGTCCTTGGACTGTTCTAGAGATATTTTGAGATAATTAATTTTTCAAACTCTCACCAAATTATTTACAAGTATTTTTTGCAGATTTGTATCATTTCGACCTTAAAAATTCATTCAGGCACTTTGGATGGATATCGAACGATAGTATTCACCCACTGTAAACTTGTATAATTTAATAGATGGTAAAGCCTCTTTGATAATTCAGACACTACAAGGGTAGCAGTCGTAGTTGACAATGTAATAATCTATTTAGTGGTATTGTACAAATTTAAATTGATTGCTGGGGTTTAAATAGATTACATACTATCAACTGCACCTTAAGTTCTTATTGCCCTCGCATTGTCATTACATTATTAACGATTGTATTAAAGCTAGCGGTTATAAGATAACAAATAATTGTACATTATATTTTGTTTAATCAACAATTAAAAGTATCAATTCAATTACTAGTTTTTATTAAAAAAAAAAAGATGCAGGAAAAAATTAACCCTGCAACCGTACACTCTTTTTCGGCACCTATTAATTTCGGCACCTTTTTCAACAAGATGTTCCTTGAGATTTTAACTATAAATTTAAACAATAATATTATAAAATTAATTTTGCAATTTAATCCTTGAAAGAAAAGAATTTTAAAAACGCACCGTAATGTTTAAAAATTCATAACTTTTATTAATTAACTTGTTAAGAAAAATCCTTCTAGGTATTTTTACTTGAAGTTAAGTACTTTCAGAAAAAAAATATAAGAAACTTCGAGAATATTAAAAAAGGGTATTTATTTGAAAGATCAAAAATCGCTAATTCTGTATGGCGACTTATAGAGGATAAAACTGAAATAAAAAATAAAATATCGATGGTTAAACTACAAAACTTCGTAGGTAAGTCCAAAAATATCCAAATTTATCATTTTAAGTAAATATAATACAGCAACACAATTTTTTTTACGGAACGATCGCCTGATGTCCACCGTTTTTCATTGCCATTTTACATTAGCACTTGAGCAATAATTGAGTCGAAACTTTTGTAAAAATTTATATTTTGAGAAAAAAAAAAGGATTTTTGAAAAGTTGAATTTTACCTATGTATAATATAAACCGTATATGTGGGTCGTTGACGTCCTCAATAAGTTTACTACTCGTAGTCACAAGCTAACTAACGGATTTCGGCGGGCCTGTGGCCTCACACTTTCTCCACCCCAAACTTTTTTTAGAAACCGTTACGAACGCGCTAAATAAACAAACCTTTGGAAAATACCACATAGTCAAAATGCCCAGGACGCAAACGATTAACATGTACGGTTGCAGGGTTAAGTAAAAAATATTTCCATCAAAAAGAGTTAGATGTCTGTTTCTCTTTCATAGACACAAAACTTTTAATTGAATATCTGAGAGATCCGTAATTAAATAAAGACAAGATAATGTAATATAAATACTCACGATTCTTCTGAACAACTCACATACATTCAAAAGCTTTAATCTGTTTAAATTACAGTAACCATTAGATAGTACATAACTTTATATTTACACGATATCTGTTGTATCACTCCGGTTTTCAGGTAATAGGAATCTTATCTAAATCCCATTTTTACGCTATCAACATTTCTAACTCTCTCTCTTTCTCTCTCTCTACAAAAAAGGAGAGTCATCTATGGCCGGTATTCATAGTCGTATCTTATATTTAAGACCGTGTTAAGTATACGATCTTAAGATGTTGTGAACCAATCACAGAGCCATATTAGCATCTTAAGACATTACTTAAGACAGTCTTAAAATAAGATTCGACTATGAATACGGGCCTTAGTCACCTTAGATCGGTATACTTTTGAGACATACCAATCAGTATATTACCAGACTGATATTGCATGTCTTATTAAACTGTGTTAGAATCCCGTAACTTTAGAACATTTAGTCAGGTGTATGTGGAGGTTCTTGGCTGAAGTATGGTGCGGTATCTTGCACTAATAAAGTATGACAAACATCACAGACTCTGGATGGTCTTTGTTTCGGCCCACTGTTCACAACGTGTGAGAGGCAAGATTGACAAAATATATGGCCACAGTGACGACAATGTACCTGCATGATGTTAAGCCTCTTTAATTCTGTTCTATATGTATATATACAGGCCATAATAATTTAACTCGCGCTTCTTCAACTTACCTTCTTTTTTGTGACTGAGAATGTGGTGTGACAACTAGGACACTCTTCGACATCCTCTTCATGTTGCCATCTTACTTCGCTACCTGCCTGTCTAATCCTTTCCAGTTGTACCTGTGTGATCGTCAAAATAATGTTATTTTATCGGTATATCACAGTTCTACTTATAGTTTAATACAGTTGGTTATCTTTTATCTACAAATTTTTTCGACAATCTTTAATCAACTTTGTATCTCGACAATTCTGAATTCATTGTTTATTTCCATTACCTGTAATGATTGTGATAATCGAACAAAGTCTTTCTGTACTGCCTCGCTGGTATCTAATTCTTGCTGTAGACTCATAACTCTTTGTCGCAATTCAGTTGTAACTGAGTCTGCATCCTTCTTCTCTTTCTGAACTTCCTGCAGCTGTTTTTCCAACCGATCAAGTTTCTCTTCTTTATCGGCGAGTGTACGATGATCTCTTATATATTTATCTAATTGCGCTCTGTAAAATGTGGAACAGAGTAAAGTTTTGTGTTAATAATTATGGTATGAAGCAATCGTAATTTATAATAATTTCATTGTCGTATATATAGTCAATGTATAGCCTTACCTCAACCCACTTATTTCATTCTTTAATACAGCATTGTCTTGTTCCTTAACCCTACTCTCCTGCTCCATTTGTTCTCTCAGTAAAGTAACTTCGTATCGCAATGTTTCTTCCTTCTCCTGTGCAACTTCTTGAGCCACTTTGGCTGTAATTAAATCTTCGCGAATTTTTAGAAGGCTCATATGCAGTTCCTCAACAGTGTTTGGCATATTGATACTCTCACTTTGAAGTTGTTGCGAATGTTTACTATGTTTGCCCACAAGATTTTCATTCTCCATCTGAAGTCTGAAAGTTTGAATAAAGCTTTATTAATAATACACCATAATATCATCTACCTCTCATTTTTACATATAATTTAATTTTGTGTGTATGTGTGTCCGCGCGTGTGTAGTTATTTTTAGTATTACATACACGCGCGCGCACACACACGCACATATATATACCTATATACCACTAAAAATAACTTTTTGATAGAAAGATTATCTTACGCAGTAAGATGTCTCTGTACTTCTTCTCTGCCTCGTGTCAATTTACAAAGTTCCTCCGATACACTCCTTTGAATTTGTTCAAAAGTTTTCTTCAACTCTAGTAAATTTTGCTGCGCCGTCTGCGAGGTAACGGTGAGCTCCGCAACTTTGATTTTATGCTCCTCTTTCTTCTCATTCCACTTTTCCTCCATCTCCTTTCGAAATTCAACTTCCTTAGCTAGATCCTCCTTTTGAGCTTGCAGCATACGTTGAGAGTCCAACAACTGCTTCTCCAAATCCTTGGCAGTCGCTTCTACTTTGACTAATTGCGCTTCGTAGTTGACGCACATATCACACGACGGCTCGAAGGAACCAGGTTCTTGCTGCCGTCTCTTTATTAGAACTTCTTTATATTTTTGTAATTCGTCATCGGTTGATCTCAGTTTCTCCTTTAAAGCTTTTATCTCCTCCTCAAGTGGAACAACCAATGAACGTAAAACTTCCGCATCTTCTTGCGCCTATAAAATTAAAAGTTTTTATCGATATCGCGGCAAATATTACAAATATCATTGCTGTAAGACAAGCGTTTGTTTTAACGTGTTTAAAGAGATGATGTTAGAAATCACTTAAATATATTGCAAAAGACATATATGCATTTATTAGCAAGCGATTACACAAAGGGTTAAATGTACCATGCAATTTTAGATTTACGTACATATTTTTTTACCTTCCGCATGCTTTCTTCTAAATTGTCAGGGCCTAAAGATAAGGAATCCGCGCCTAATTGCGATACCACTTTTCTAGCTAATGTCTTGGTTACTGTAGACAACGAGATTTGCGGCCCGTCCGTCGGCGGGTCGCGCGGCAATTGCGTTTTCAGCAGCGCATTCTCTTCTTGAAGCTTAGAAAGAGCCAGTTGTAATTTCGACACTTCGCTGACAAGCTGCTTCCTAGAGCAGGAGGACTCCTCCACCGTTTCGTGTATAACCTGTTGCAAAGATGCTATCTCCTCCTGGGCCTTCCTCTTCTCCATCATTATATCATTCTGTATTTTAAGATCCGCGACGACTAGTTGGCTCTTTGCTTCGTCCAGCTCATTCTTCAGTCTCAAATTTTCCTTCTGCAGGCCCATATTTTCCTCTAGCCTCCGTTTTAATTCCACTACAAAAATACATTGCTTCTAGGTATAACTGCCAAAGAGTTACTTGTAGTCCGGAGTATAAATATCGCGCATGTTACGTACCCTCTTTCTGAAGGAACAACTCCTTCATCTTGGCCCTTTGTACATTAAATTCCTCTCGCATCTTAACGTTCTCCGACTCCAATCGGCTGATCTTCGTCTGTGGATCCTCTGAATCGTAACAGACCTCTCTTAATGAAATTAAATCGCATATCGCGAGCGGCCTCGACATTTAACAAACGCGCGCGCGACGTCTCGAAAAAAAGCCTGACAAGCGGATAGAGCTTTGCGCTTTCCTAACCACTGCGTTTAAATATCTCGTTTCTTTTTTTTTCGTATTTTTTTTTTCTCTCGGCGTGTCGCGACGACGACACCGACAAAGACCTAAAGCAAGGACTACCGCTCGGTGACGTACCGTTTCCGTTCGCTCTGACCGTCCGATCGTCCTGGTTCTCCATCGTTCGATCACTTCACACGGACGTGACGGACGAGGGCGACAATTTTGCCGGGGCGGGTCACTGCCACGGACACGAATTCGGAGAGCATATCTCGGAGCTCAGCCGGGACTGGTGGCCGCCTCTCGACGACGATGACGATGACGATGACGACGACCACGACGACGACAACGACGACGACGATGACGACGACGACGACGATGATGATGATGACGGCATGCCGCTGGCAGTGGCCAGTTGTGTCACTGGCTCATAGCGACTCGAGCGAGATCCGGTCCAGTCGTCCAGTACGCGAACAGGGACTCGCTCGAGAATAAAGATCACGGATCACGGAAGCGAACTCGGAAACCGGAATTGACCTCGCTCGGCCATCCAACGATTTCGCTAACGACAGGATGCAATTCGCCGACGATGCGTGCCCACCACTTATATGTAATCAGCGAAATCTCAGTTCCTCCAGGCTACACCTCTCGCATTCGCGATCCTCCGTTCTTCTCCCTTCGGGGGCGCGAATTACACCCGGACAGCCCGGACCATAGACTGGGAAGAGATAGACCAACATTTCCAACCAGCAGCCACGTCCACGCCACGTCCATTTTCCGACGCTGCCGATAAAACATAAAATTCTGATGCGCGTTCGCGCTATGTCCACAATAATTAGTAAAAAATTATTTAAAGATATATAATTAATTTTCTTGATTCACAATCGCATGTGGCATAAGATATCCATTTGTGGATGTAGCGCGGATGTTTTTATCGGCAGTGTCGGAGAATGGATGTGGCTACGTAGTACCAATTTCCAACACGGATGTATTGGCGGTAGTGTACAGGGGTCCCCCACGGACCAAAATGGCCTCTCTCAGGCTTCGGCTTCTCTCTGACACTGATGAACGACACACAGCGATTCGAGTGTTGATCTGCGTTTCTTTCAAGGGAGTTCGTGTACGTTATGAGTACGTTGTGGAAACCCTGGATTGAAACCTTAAAAGTAGAACCGACGGATTCGGCGATCATGAAGAGCCTGGACAGCAGCCTGGACAACGATTTCGACAAGCTACCCGAGTTCAGTCCCAAGCTGTTCACCGCGGGAAAGAATCCCCCGGTGAACTGTACAAAGTGCCATAATAACAATAACAAGAGTTTCTTGTTGCTCAATGGATGGGGGAACCTGCAGGTCCTCAATGCGGATGAGTTTCTGAGGAAGTTGAACTGCGCGGAGAACGACAAAGTTAAAATCGTGTCGATTTTCGGGAACACGGGCGACGGGAAGAGCCACACCATGAATCAGGTGTTTTTCAAGGGCGAGGAGGTGTTCCAAACGTCAAACCAGCAGAACTGTTGTACGTTGGGCGTTTGGGCGGCGTTCGATCCAATTCTCAATGTTATTTGCTTGGACACGGAAGGTTTACAAGGTAGAATATATTCTGGGTTGTCATTCTCAGATTTTATATGTATAAATTAATTGTGCGTGCCAGATTCAACAGGTTTACATTGTTTGTCTAGCTGTTGCGAGCTGTGAAAATGAACGGGCAAAATTACTGCTCAAAGTACTTGCGGTTTCCGACATTGTGGTTTATGGAATCCATTCCGAGAGGCTGAACAGGGATCTGTTCACGTTCCTGGGTACCGCGTCGCGCGCTTACAGCCATCACTTTAAAGCTGCCTTACAAGCGATCGGGCAGAAAGAGGGGATCTCCACTTCGTTGAGCACGCTCGGACCGAGTATTATAGTGCTGCACGAAACCAGGCACACCATACCTTTGATCAACAGTACATATTGCTACTCTCTCAGGATGACAGTAATTTCAAACTGAGAACTTTATTACGGCTGATAATCGCTTCTGTAACGTGACATGTTGATTGGTTCTTTTACAGATGGGGCGGAAAGTGCGGAAGATATCCTGAGGAACAGATTTACACAGATGAGTCTTGAAATTGACGCTTTCAGCTCTATTAAATACGTCGGTTTGCAATCGGCGAACGACACGACGGATTATGAGCTGTTGCGATCCACCATTGAGAGCGAATTGAATAATACGACGGTACGCTCAGCCAGAAAACCACATCTGGTGTACTACACGCTTAAGAGGCTGAATGATCAGTTGTCTAACGAAAACGGAAACATTTCCAATTCTCTATTCCCAGAACAGTATTTTACTTGTCCCATTAAATGTCTGTGTTGTGGTAATGGCTGTGCTAACAGTATGGGACACCTTCGCGAAGGAAAACCACACAGCAGTAATACTAGGTTGGTACATAGATTTTTTTTTGTACGCTGTTTTAGTTGTACAGCTCCTTGAATTAATGATTGTTTGTTGCGATAGGTGCAAATTCCAATGTCAGTACGAAAATTTGATATACATATGCAAAAGGTGTTACAAGAATGGAAAAGAAATTGAAGTAAGCAGGCGGTATTACGAGGACAATCAAAACAACTGGTACAGTTTTGCTAAAAATGCCTGGTCGGGATACATCATAGATTGTCCGCACTGTGGAGAAATATACAAGAGCAGGCAGTACTGGTACGGCAATAATCCCGAGGATGTTGCCATACGCAAAAAGATCACGCACATATGGAACATGGTAAGTATTGAGAGTAAGAAGCTTCTTTTTATTATCAAATTTTTTTTGTCTATTTAATTCTAATTCTTAATGAAGTAACTTCTCACCGTCCCTTTTCTCTTTCAGTCGAATCGGTCTATAGCTTCTCAGAATACGGCGCAACGGGTTATCGATAGTGTTTCGTATATCAGTGAAGCTGTCACCAACGTTTCTCTGCAGCCAACGAAAGCGTTGAAAGCTTGGGCCGCGGATCAAGTGGCACCATCCTATTGGCGACCGAATAACGAGATAAAGCACTGCTATCAGTGCAAAATGCTATTTAGTCTGACGGATGACAAGCACCATTGCCGCGAATGTGGGGAGGGCTTTTGCGCGCAGTGCTCGTCGAAAACGAAATGCGTGCCCAACAGAAACTGGTACTCGCCCGTTCGGGTTTGCGACGCGTGCTACGAGAAAGATATAAACTGCTCCAGCGATGATTCTCTCGAACCTGTCGAGGACGTCGGTGTACGAAAAGTAACGGAGCACGTGGTGTCGACACTGAATGCCGTTGGAACGGTTTTCAGTTATTCCAAATGTAAGTAAAAGCGGTCGCACGTGCGATCATTAGAATTCGCGTAATTCTCAGATAAATTCTAAATATTCTTTATTTGCACACAGCATTCATAAAAGATACTGTACGACCATCTTATTGGATACCCGACTCAGAGGTGGTTAATTGTTACGTCTGCGAACGGAAGTTTTCCTCGATGCTTACTTTACATCACTGTAGAGCTTGCGGACATGGGGTGTGTCAAGAATGTTCGCAACACCGTAAGCCTGTACCTCACCGAGGATGGGATCATCCCGTCAGAGTATGCAACGCTTGCGTTTGAAATTTATTTGAAGGCGTGCGTCTTAAAGGAAACGGAGCCCAAAAATTTATAGAGACCTCGGAATGGAAAAGGAAATAATTCACTTGAAACGAAATACATTTATTTATTTTACGTAATTGCTTTTGTAAGATAAACAAGAAGTATTGTACCGACTTAATCGTGAGCGTAGACTGTCTTAGATTTGTATGGCCAAATCGCGCGATTGACTGTAAGCTTTTTGAAAAGACTTTTTATGTGTAAACTAGAATTTTGACTCTTTTAAATTCTAAATAAAATTTTTAATTCAATATTTTTTATTTTCAACATTATCTCTATCTAAGGTAACGATGCGAATTATTTTGTACGACACGCGAAAGCTTTGTGATAAAATATCTGAGGGATACAATTTTATTACTTACATATTTTTAATATTAAATTTATATAAATATGTCTTACTTATACATATTTCATCAAGTGAAAACTTTTTAAGTACATTTTTTACGATTGGAGATCGGGAGATCATAAAAAATTTTCAAGAATATAGAATTCCGTACCGAAAGTTGTTTGAAAATCGTACTTTGTTTAACTTGGTTTTTATAATTAGCAAATAATTTTGTGACTATATAAATGTACATAAATGTATGAGTGTGCCATAGTTATGATCATTACTGTTTGAAAGTAACTTCCTGAAGTATATTAAAGACATACGTTACTTTTAACGTATAATTTTATTCTCTCAAAGGTACAAGATCGACGTTGCGCTTAAAAATTTGTTCGGTGAAGAGTTGGTTAAAGATTTATGTTAACGATAGGACATCCCTATATGATACAGCATTGACGTTTGTACATATGTACAGTTCTCTGATCTTCTCTGGTAACAATGACCGCGCAACAGTTGTAGGAAGAAAACCGTTTACAAGAAATGTAACTCTCATGGCTGTGACAATTGTTAATACCGGCATATGGCATTTGCAGATGCATATTCAGATAGGACGACGCGATGACGCGTCTTTGACAGTGGAAACTGTTTTACTTTTTATTTCGTTCTGTATATCATAATAAGCAGCTTCAAATAAAGTTTCGAATTCTCCGAGTAAGTCGCTGCCTTATATTTTACCTTTATTTCAAGATATCGACCACTTTTACAGATGATACGTGCGTACATCGCCAAAAACAGAGTCTAACAATAATGTCAGGAGGTTGAGAAAGAAGCGTGAAAATTTTTAAAGAGCCACGGTGTACAAATGCCTATTTAAATAAATAATTTTCTAAATTACATCCAAGTTATATAAAAAGGAAAAGTCACATGTTTATATGATTTTCCCATCCTCTTGTGAGTAGAATAGGCTGCTAAAGTGTTTGACTACCTATTTCTAAAACATACTGTATACTGTGGTATCGATGAGATTAAAAAACGATCAATTCCGGAGAAATTATATATGGAGACAATCAATGAAACCCTGGAGACAATTTAAGGTGTTATTGACTATGGAATTAAATTTTTGGATTACCAGCATAAATATATGAATAATTAACTTAATTTTAACACGGTATTAAATTTATTATTGAAGATGTTTCTGAAATAAAAATGCACATTTATAATGTAATAAATATATTCTGCCACAACAATGTTTTTTTTTTACAATTATTCGCATAAAGGCCACTTTTTCCAATTGTTAACACTAACTATTAACTCTAACCAATCGTTAAAATTTATCGACAGAATTGCCATCGTGAAGAATAAAATATTGTAATTGAAGGAGAAAACAATTTTTTCATTATTTATAATTAATAATATGGCTAATCCCTTTTATCTTATCTAAAAGATTCGGTTCGGATTGACTTTAGTTACAAAATCCGAAGTTGGCTATTTTAAAAAGTCAATAGTCAACATTAATAGATTATAAATTATAGTTCTAAAATTAGAATCAAATATTATCGAATCCCAAATATACGGCTAAATTTCAACAATTATCCGAATTTCCGTAAAATTGTCTTCAATAGTATTTTATCGAGTTTGAGTTTTTCATTTTTCTCTTCCCGCTTCGAGTCGAAGAATCGCGCGCGCGCGATATATCGAATCGCGATAGATACGCGTGGATACCCCCGGCGGGGTGGGGGCATCCACGTGATGACGTCAAAATATGGCGTCTCGATCAGCTGGATGTTGTGTAGAGTGTGCCTGCCTGCGATGCCCGTGATGCCCGTCTCGCGAGAATTAACGGAGACCACCGTCTGCCCGCCGTGATACCGTGAGTTTATTCATCCGCGATTGGCGCAAGCGGCGACCGACCCGATCCCGCTCCCACGGGCGATGCGGTGCGGTGCGGTGCGGTTTCCCGCGGGAGAGTCGCGGCCACGCGAGTGCGAGACGCGCGGAGACGCAAAAGTGGTACATACATACTCGGGGGCTCGGGGGGGAAGCGACCGCACGACGACGGCGACGTGAGGCTGTCGCACGCACGTGAGTGAGACCCGTTGCGTTCGCAAACGGGGAAACGGCGAGACGCGAATCCGCGAGATCGACGAGGTGTCCGCGGAGCGCGGCGCGACTCCGGGGAGCCGACGCCGAGAGCGGAGCAAAACCAGGCGCCTAAAACCCGCGTCCCGTCGCGCCCCTTTTCCCGTCGTCGACTCGCGAAGGCGACGCTCGGTTTATCTTATGTAATTCCCGCGAGTGCATCGCCGCGTCGTGCGTGCGTGTACGTGTGCGTGTGCGATGTCGTGGCCATTTTCGCGTTTGCCATCGCGTTTCGTAATCGTTATCAGCTCCATATTTGAATTCAACAAGTAATGCAGGTCGTCACGACCCGCCCGATTGCCCCGGGGCCGCCGCGACACTCTTCCGGTTCGCCGCGCTCTCATTTCCCGCGGGGACGGGGAGACGCGGATTCCTCGCGAGTCTCGCGACGCGCGACGTCGCGAATCGTCTCGCGCGGAGCAGAGAATCGTCCTCACGTGCTCGTCGCGTCTGGAAGATTGTCCGGCCGCGACCGCGATCGCGATCGCGCCCGCCGATCTCTCCATCTCTCCCCGTGAGATCGCGTGACTCGAAAGCTCGTCTCGCGGTGACCGCGAGACATCGGGAGAGTGTCTCGCCGATTCGTCATTAAATCGGGCGAGAGGGACGCGAGAGCGCGGCGGGAGCACGTTGCCGGAGGTGTGCAACGCGAGTGGACGCCATTAGTTGCAAATTCCACGTTTGGAGGGGGAGGGGGACATTCGGAACACGAGTGAGGCTGATGGCAGAGAACGTATGTACATACGTAAGCGTAAGCGTCGTCGACGTAAAGTAAGGCAGAGAAAGACTTAAACGTAAATGTATGACTATTTAGCCTCATCTACGTTTACGTGCTTCTCTGCTTTACTTCACGTCCACGTCTACGACGCTTACGTCGTTTACGTTCTCTGCTATCAGCCTGATCGCGAGTATCGCGACGGCGACAATGATGATGATGGTGACGATGACGACGACGCGACGCCGCGCCGCGCCGCGCCGCCGCCGAAGATGACACTCGTTCGCGGCGTGATGTCCCATTTGAAATTCCGATGCGCGATTCCGCGTGATAGCGCCGGCCATTTTGTCGCTTATTAGTCGAGCGGATAAACAATCCCGTCCTCCGTCCGCGTGACGCTCGCTGGCCTCGCCACTCTCGCCAGCTCGCACGAGCGAGCGAGCGAGCGCGGCTCACATGCGCGGAGATTTCAATTCCGCGATACTCTCCCGTTCTCTCTCTCTCTCTTTCTCCCTCTCTCTCTCTCTCTCTCTCTCTCTCCCTCTCTATCCTCGGCGCCTCGGCCGCGCGGCGCCCCAAAAATAGAAAAGCGTCCGGAGGCCCATTTTCTGCGGTTTCTTACCGCGTGGATTTTTATGTCGTAACGCGATATATTGCAGCGGCGGGAGATGATCCGCGAAACTTCCCTCGGCCAGGTGGTTCCACGGACATGGGCGATATCCGGCTCGAAGAGATTTATTTTTTAATCCGGAGATGGCGATAGATTTTCCCCAAGTCGACGAGTTTCCTTAATGTTGTAAGAACGTGAAGGGGGAGAGGAAACGTTTTATCCCCGGGTTTACCGTAAGCTGATATATGTACCAGGAAGGAAAAGAGATCCCATTCTGCACATTGTGTTTATCTTTCCACGAGAGATCGTCCCTTTTTTGGTTGCACCGTCTGTTTTGCGACACCCTGTACAACCTGGACTTTAAATACTTTACATTATACGGTTCAAGTGCAAGTTACCTTTTTTTTTCTTTTTTTTTATACAAAACATTATTTGCGGAAGCAGTAGTACTCTTTTAAGTTTCCGCAATGTTTTGTATTTGGCGTGAAATATGTTATATATAAATAATTTTGCTTGCAGTGACCAGAAGACTCTATGCAACATGCCACCAGATAGGCCTGATGCATCGGGTATCGAAACTGACATAGAACTGAATTCATCTCAGGATTATAATTTCGGCGAGAACGCGTATGCGATGAACGATAAGGAGAAGGAGAACGCCAGCGTTCTGGCTGACACAAACTCGACCAACGAATGTCAAAGTGAAATTCCCAGATGGGACAAGTCGACGGAGAAGAACAATCAGTCGGACGACGAACTGACGTCTCTCAGTTGGCTGCACCAGCAGAATTTACTTAAGGGTTTGGACATTTCGAACCCCTCCAAAGACATGAAACACGAGAACATGCTGAATAACAATATCTGCGACGATATAGCAGATTTTTCTGAGAACACCAATTCCGTATCAAGCTTGGATGATAGTTTCTGTCCAGGTAAGATGCGCGGCTCGAAATACATCCCGCACTGTGCTTGTGAGTGTCGAGTATTCTTTAGGATTTACGTTAACTTTATCCTTTCTTGTTTTTCTTTATGACGCTGCGTCGACAGAGACTAATGGAAAGGCCAGCGTGACGCTGAACGGAAACGGACAAAACTATCAGCATCCCGCCAAGAATTGTCAAAAGCCCGCGCAAATATTTCAGGAATCTGCGAAAAGTCATTGCAATATTTCGCCAAGTAATCAAACGAAGATTTCTTTGAGCAACAATAATTTGCCAATGTCTAATCGCAACAAGCATCCTACCCATATACCGTATGATCCTCATTTGCACAGAAATAGCAAACCACCGTATTCATTCTCCTGCCTCATATTTATGGCTATCGAAGATAGTCCCGTAAAGGCGTTGCCCGTGAAGGAGGTTTACGCGTGGATTCTGGAACACTTCCCATACTTTAGGAACGCCCCTACTGGATGGAAAAATTCTGTCAGACACAATTTGAGCCTGAATAAATGCTTTCGGAAGGTGGAGAAAGCTCCGGTGAGTGTACGAGGCAAATTTCTCTTCGAGAAAGCGCACCGCGAGATTTATCGATGAGAGTCATCGCGTTAACGTCGCGTCACATCGAACGTTTATATAACTTTCTATTCTTTTTTTTTTTTTCTTTTTTAGAATTTAGGAAAAGGATCATTGTGGATGGTGGATGCACAATATCGTCCAAATCTGATTCAGGCGTTGTCTCGCGCTCCTTTTCCTCCCCCTACAACCCAGAATTTGTCTTCGTCGGAAAAGGTGTCCAGAAAATGCGTAAATGCACGTCTCCCAGATCCGGTTCTCTTTCCGTATCTATCCAAAAGACTGGCGTCTAGCAATATTAATGATAGCGCAGAAACCGAGATAGACAGCGACGTCGATGCAGCGGCCGCCGCTATGCTTTCCTTCAAGCATGGACCTATCATTCTGAATCACAATAAAGGTATTGAACGTATGCGAAATAATAAAAGAGAGTCCTTGTCTGTATTTCGTTGAGACAATTCATATACTTATGTATTAATGTATGTTTTAACATAGATCGTAAACGAAAATTGCCGGAATCGGAAAAGCTGGTACCTGTAATTACCAGGAGTTCCAGTGAAGATCATACTTATAGCTGTATCAACTCGATAAAATTGGAAAGGTAAAGATAAATTAATCACGTACGATCGTCGTAAATATTACGCGAACAAGTAAATTTTATCGTTTTCTTTTTATTTCTTTTGCAGCAAACATTCGAACGAGGAGGAACTAAATCCAGATTTTGATGAACAAAGAAAGATTGCAGAAGGTGCGGACGCGCTTCTGAATTTGGCTGGCGTTAGTACAGCGCTAAATCACAGTAGAACGCATCATGTAACACAAGGTATTAATACGGCATCGAAATCGGAAGTTGTCGCAAAGCCAAAAAAACGTTCTACAACGAGCGATTACTCGAGCACGGAGAAAAAACGTAAGAGATGGCGAGACTGGAAAGAGGGAAATCGATACCTAAAACAAATTAGGGGTTAACGTTAACACATTTTGTTACATTTCGAAAAAAGTGTACGATATGTTATCGAGAGCTTCCCGCTTGTGCGCGAGTCGGAAGCACTTGGGAATTTTACCATCTAGTAACAAGAAAGTACTTTTGTTCTATAGTATCGTCAGTAAATTCTTCATTCATTTCTAAACTCGTTTAGATCGACTTTCATGGAAATTTCTTCGGTCAGGCCAGTTTCTCGTTGTAAACACAACAAAAAAACGCGCATGTAAATTCTTCCATATAACTTCTAGTTGTGCTAAGTAAAAGAGAGGGTTGTTGGATGCATTTCGAATTGATTGGTGTGGTTGCTCAGGGTTTACAACATGCTATATGCCAAAATACATTCGGTAGCACTAAACAACAAGCAATAATAGAGATGTAGTGTTAAAGAGATACTTTTTAAACACACTGTTGAAACAATGATACAATTGAATAGTACGTGGAATATATATCGATAAAAGAAATTATTATTACATACTGAAGTAATAATAATCATTTCAGAACTGTTGCAAGACGATTATATTAAGTCGTAGAGAGTTTAATTAATGATAAAGTTCTACATCAGTTTTCTTTTGTCCTCTTTTTTGTAGATATGTATAGAGGCATAATCAACATCTGCTGTCACGAAGCCTGTCCCAACAGTAACGAGACCTATTGTTTTCAAACGTAACGCGGCGATTTTCGACATCAAAATCACAGCCCGATTTGAAGCCCAGTGTTACCATTATTTTACTTCAAAGAGTGCTAGTCTCGTTATTTTTGAGACAGGCCAATCGTATTCAATAGAGAGAGAGAGAGATCGATAATATATTTAAAAAAAGATTACACGCATACATATTTCTATGTATATGTGTATATATGTATATAAAATGTATGTATACGTGCATGTATATGCAGATGTACACATTGCACGCGTCAAGCTCGACATACTCATTCATGTATTTATAGTCGGACTCCCCGATTCTCGACTCGAGATGAAACAAATCTTTCTGTTTGCGCATACACAAGATGCCATCGCGCGCGCACGCTTGCGTTCGTATGTATGTACATACCTCGTTCGTCACTTATTCCACATATGTGATAAAAATGACGAATATGAAATCGTGGAAGAGGAGAGGTATCGTGTTTACGGAAGTTCAACCGGTTAGGAAAAAGGGAGTTTGATTGTACATGTGTATAAGGTGTTCCCAAATTGGCGACGATGAAATAGCGTGAAAGTTTATGAAAAACTGAGTTATATAAAAGTTCACGTTCTTGTTTCTTTAAATTCCTAACAACAGTTTTCAATATGTAAGCACTTTAGACTTTGTTCAATATTGGCTTGGATAATGATTTGTCTGTATGTAGAACCGGTTAACACTAATTTTACGCGTTAAACAATTAAATTATAAAAATATACGCGCCATTTGTGAATATACGACTATTTAATTAATTGTACATCGTAAATTTTATCAGATTTTCAATTTTTGTGGTTGAAAAAGATCATCGATTGCGATTAAGAAGAGTCTTTGTTTAGTTTTTCACAGACTTTTCATTACAGTTTTCACACGCGAATTTGAGGGCACTCTGTGCATATAAACATGCGGTGTGCATTGTTGCACATGTACAACATATGTGCCACAAACGCATTATCAAAAAAATATTTAAAAAGAAAATAAAAAAGATATTGAGATACATTCAACATGATTTCGAAACGAAGAAATGTTATCATTTCACGTCTTTTTCTACTCTCTTTGTGGCTTTCAAGATGATTTTGAACAGTGTTGTACATATGTAGACCTCCTAATGTATCCATAGACCAGTTTTGGTATTCAGTTGGAAACTGAATATATAGCAATCGTGCTGAGATGTTAATTAAAATCGGATGGAGATGAAAAATAGCACTACATGGAAAGACAACCTATTTTTGTAAAAAAAAAAGACCGTAACACTAAGGAGAGAGAAGTAGAAAAGGAGGGATTTGATAATACCTTGTAATTGTAAGATATGTACGTGTGCTACAAAGACATGCGCACGCGCGAAAGAATATTAGGCAAACTGGTCTTGTATACATTAATACGTAGTTCAATATAGAGAGAACATATATTTTTACAGGGCACTGCCCGCGTGATAAAGGTTCTTCCTAATAATTCGCTGGTACGCAGTTTATTAGCTTAAATATCAATCTACAAAGTATAAATATTAGTGACTTTGAATGAGAGAGAGGGAGACAGAGAAACGCAACTGTTGTAGCGCAACCTGATACGATTTCTACATATCAACGTTCATGATGCGCGAAACGTGGCTCCGACAAATTTCGCAAATGCATTCTATTTGTCATTTCGGAATTCATCTGGGATTACTTACGACGATCCTTTAATGTATCGCTCAAAGAGTTCACCGTCAACATTATAGAATTATGCTAGTTTCATAGCATAATTCATAATTACGTACGCCATTGGCATAAGTAGAATTCAAATAGTCTTAAATGAATAATAATTTCAAAATGTCTAACGTCTTTCGTTATTCCGTTTCTGTTAAAGCAGTAGATCAGTCATTGCAAGTTGTAAAGTTGAAAATTTTAATCGCTCGTACGGCAAACATCTTCTAAAGAGAATTAGAAAACACAATTTGTATAATAAACAGGATGCGCTACATCAAATATTTAATGTGATTGTAGCTAGTCAGCTACACCAGAAGAAAATTCAATCTGAAGGTGCAAGAAAGAATGCCATGCTCAATATGATAAATATCGAATTTATTTAATAAAAGAAAAATAATATTATTTTTAAATGAAATTGGAAGAATGACCACATTTTAAGATTTTTACATCTTCCAAGTTGAAATTATTCTATGTGTATTACGCTGTATTAAACACGCTATGCTCAACATTGCATGATTTATATAAAATTTAGCTACAAGCAATCTATCTTCTTGTTGTTTTTGAATTTTATTTTACTGTTATTATTTCTGTGATATATTGCAAGAATGAATACAATATTATCATTGTTATACTTCAGTGTATCTGAAGTTTTAGAATTCTATATATATTATGTTGTTTAACGAAAAATAGAGTTTTACATATATATATTATATATAAATATTATTAATTAACTGGCATTCTTACTCACACCTTGAATACTCTACCTTGATATCGACCTTAAAACAAGCTGGCATCTTCAAATTGATAAACGTACGGAAATTTAATGTTATAGCTTCACGATTTGTTAACATTCTCTTAGTCTAGCTCGCGTTTGCTATGACTGAAGATCTGCTCTTCCACGTATAGCTAATTCTAAATTAATCTGCTATAGAGAGCGGGATGCCATTCATCGATCATAATACTGTGTAGCTAATCGATAGGTTTAAAAAGGGTAGAATTAAATCGATTAGTCACATAATGTAAAGCAATACACCAGTAAATCCTGACATTGGGCGAAATACTCTAGTCAGCCGGTTTTCGTCGAAGAAATGGGCTTATGTGCAATCGCGTTAATCGCGGAGTCGGTACGACGAGGGGGGATAGACTGTTACTCTGTAATTGCATTACGTAGAAAGAATAAGTATTAACATCGCATATCTTTCCTTTTTCTTAACGCATCGCGCCGACTCGTTAAACGATACAAATTCGCAAAATCAATACAATTATTCGTACGTCGTCGTACGTTTTACGCGGAGATATACACTGTTATCACAACCGGCTGACAGGCGAAGTCATCCTATGACAGACACAAAAAAAAACACAAAGTATGGAGCAAAGCAGATTACGATGTGTCATTGTAACTAGCCAGGGACAATCAAAAGACATGATGTGTTTGGTTTGCTTCCATTACATGACATCGTGCCAAATGCAGAATCCTTTGGGTTTGGAAGATCAGAGATATGTTAATTTATATGTACACACACATAAACACACACACACATACACACACACACACACGTACGTATATATGTATGTATGTATATACCTACACAGATTGTATATTATAAGAATTTTGTTGGCGTAATATGTAATATTATAATTATATATATCATTATTATTATTATTATTATTACTCATTTTAGATGAATCATGCTGTAAAATGTTTGTTAAGTTTTTGATCTTGCTTATATATATATCTTGAGTATATTTAATATTTTAGGCTGTAACCACAAGAAAATTTTATCTAATGAAACAAATGAAGAAAATTGCAAAACTTGTTGCTTATTTTATTCAGCATTTTTTATTCCACGTAGCAATTATGGCATACTTTAATATACAGAGTGTTTGGACAAACTTTCAATCGTTATCGTTATACTGTCGTTGCGCAGCTTTTTTACCATATAGTATACCCGCACAACTGTCGTTATGAGCACTTAACGACAGCATAACGAGTTACAGAATCTATTACTGGAGCTATAAGGATCAAGTAACAACGCGTTTCCGACCCCGGGTCCATTTGCAAAAAATGATCCTTATGGTGCCCCCGACAATCTCTGAAAGTTTGTCGGGTGAATTTCCAATATTAATAATACAATACAATGATGTTGATCATAAAGAAATGATTAAAAAATGTAAATGTTTCTTTTGAATAATCTGGAGCCAATTTTTCCTTAGCAAAAGTTTCGAGACGTTACGTTTAACGTAACATTTTGACTGAACAAATGTTAAGAATATAGCCACATAAAAGTATCTCGACGAGATATTTATATAATAGATATATTGAAATCTCTATTCTATAGCACATTAAAAAGTAGAATAACATCCTCGTGAAAATCATATAGGCTAGTCAGATCCAATTCAATTAGATTAAACAATTTTAAAATGTCAAGTTCGACATGCGAAGAAAATAATATTGCCTACATCAAATTGAGATCCACTTATAAGGTTTAAGAATAAATTTATGACAAAAAATAAATCATACACATTCGCTATATTTTTTTATGATAATTGTGAGCTAAATATTGTCATCTACTTGAGCATTTCGTCTATGAATTCGACTTCTATGATTCTATTTAAGTTCCACTTTTTTTATTATGTTTGGAAGGTGTAGAGCTAAATACGTTTCTAATGTTTTCTCTCCAAGATAGTTGAGTATAATCTTTGGACATCGCTATTTTTTCATTCCAGAGAGTTTTGTGATTCGTCGAAGTATTGTAACTGTCTATTGTACACATTGCGCTATTCATACTGTGAGTTTGATAACCAGTGTCTTGAACTGAATTCGAGATACTTTGCTGCTCGAACGCGCCGGACATTATGTTACTCCGTTTATGATTTTCACGTGAAAAACTTGCCGTTTCCTTATTATGTTCCTTATCACTAAATACAACGGCGCTGGAATGCACAATATTGTCAGTCGAATTTATACATTTTGGTAATTCCTCCATATTAATGGAATCACATGCATTTGTTTTATCATTATTTATAATTATCAATTTGTCACTGTCTCCAGTACGTTTCACGTCAATTTCCCTACTGGACATATCTAAAACATATTTTTAACAAAGTAATTGTTACGAGTATATCTGTTTTGCTTGTGATAGGCATTAATACTGTAATACTTTAATGGGAAAAGTGGTACAATAATTATTTGAGATTTACTTTTCTCTAAGGACAGTCAACGTAAAACTATGTTTAAACCCCTTCTTTCTATATTTGTAACTTATTGAACTCTTCAGAATTCTAACTATGATACAATCTGCTTTATGCAAGTACGCAACATTGATACTGTTAACTTTCCTTATCATTCCCGTTAGCCAAATCTATCGAGAACAAATTTCGAAAGTGTCTGCTGCAAATTTTGTCGATAGAATGCCAACAGAAATATAAGAATCTGTTAACAGAATATAATGGCTGTAAAAACTCAACAAAACTTGCCATTTCGTAACCATTTAAATGATGTGTTCTATTTTTAATGTTTATGAAATAACAGATTCTGCTCGATTTTTCGTTAGAAATCTGTTAGCAGATTATATCGGCAAAGATCTGTTGCAAAATTTGAGCAAATCTACTGCCAATCTGTTGTCAATACAGACAGGAGCAATACAGGCAACTTCTTTTCCAAAGAGTTGTATAAGTGAAGATAATATAAAAATAAAGGGAAAAGAATGTATTGAAAAATTAGGCTATAACGAAAAGCTAATTTACCTAACGAATGATAGCCATTAACTGAACTTTGATCTTTTCTTTCAGCTATATCGTCTGTGCTCATGTCTATCATAAAGTTTAACCGTGTGGCCGAAGAGCAATGTTCAGCTCTTTCGTACAACCTATTGTTCTCAGCTTCATGTATCGGCGACATGTTAGGTGGCGATAAGTTTTCAGACATCACTATGGACGATCTATTGCTTCGCCGTCTAGTTTGTAGCCTCTGAAACACATCATCGCGTTAATTTTAGCGGTATGCTCGAACTATAGACCATAATCAATCTTATTTGTCGAAGTACAAAATTGCTACTGTTATATAAAAAAAATTACTTGAATGTGTAATACTGTTATTTACGTACCTTTAACGGAGTACCGTGAACAAACATGCCACTTTGAGGAGGGCTGCAAGATAACGCCATGGACTCGTTCATTTTAACCGGTGACAACGACGTAAAACTCTCATCGTTGTCAGTGCCCTCGTCATGACAGAAAAATAATTTTCTCCTCAGCGAATTGTTGCTTGAATTTACATCGTCGCTGTCTACATTTTGTTCCTTTGGAAAACAAGAATATTTTTATCAAAAGAGAGATAATCATACTTCCATCTTCGACAGCCACTACAGGCAAACCTGAGTAAAATTGAAGAAGGGCTTTAAAACTTCTTCCACGTTCGGAGGCAGATCCAGAGGTAGAGACAATATCGTCTGACTCCAGGCTGAAAATACAACGGCGATGAGATCGATCAATTTCGAAATATCGATCTCTTATTAGATCCTACCATCTTTTGTCATCTTCGAAGGTTCCTGAGTAGAATTCAAGTCGTTCAAAAGCCTGTTGGGAGTGTCCAGGGCTAAAAGGGGTTTGCCCTCCTGCTTGACGTCCCACGGGCTGGGAATTATCTGATTCTGCTTGAAGAATCGATCTATAGCTGCTTGGGCCTGAGTCTCCAGTTCCAGATCGGGAGAGTACACCTGATGTACCGGTGAATCCTCGATCCTCGCCGGTTTCATGTGAGCCAGCTCCTCTATGCTCCACGTAAATCCCGGGGAGTGTTGCGCAGGACTGGGAACCTAAATATCGCCAGCAATTTTAGCGATTAGCGCTCGCTGTCAGCACAGGTACTCACTGTCGATCGAGGTAACTCCTTTACGGAGCTTCCGCAAGCAAAATGACCTTGGCGAACACGGTCGGGCTGATCGTGGACAGGTGCAGTCTGTTGATCAAATCAGGCTCGAAGGGATTCTTGGTGATGAACTTCCTCAGCTTGGACGGTGGTGTCATATGAAACGGCAGGCATTGCGCGCCGTTTTGATACGTCAGCTGCTTCAAGTGATTATCGTTTCGCTTCACCGGAGTCCCGCGCCTCCAGGGGCTGCACGCCAACGGATTCTCCCCCTTCCGCTTTTCGTTCGGTGTGTCCCGTCTCTGCTCCATGTGACAATCAAAACAATCCGCTTGGAGAAACGGACGCTGCACACCTTGCCACTACTCCGCGTAGCTTCGCACTCAATTCGAAATTCAGCCCGATTCAGCCTCTCCACGAAGCCTTTTCGTTCAACGCACAATTTCCGCCGCGAGACTTCGGTAGATTCTCTACTCGCGAAAGCCCGTTTATACGAATTACAAACCGGAGGGCTTCGATATCCAAGCGATTGGAATTTTCTAACTTTTGAACATGTCAGATTCGTTTCAAATTGTAAACTTTACCTTGAAGCGCCTCTCTACGTCCATATGGACGTTGAACTACGTGGCCAATATTCATGAATCCCGTAGGTAATGTCCACGATTTTATGGTTATCTCCCCGCTATATCTACAACTTTTGTGACAATGTTCACGATTTTGTCAATTTTGTGGTTCTCTTCCGTGTTACGTTCATGATTTTTTAGTTCTCTTTCGTGTTATATTCAAAATTCACGATTTTTTTGTTCTCTTCGGAAAAGAAGAAAAAAATCGCGAACAGCACGGAAGAGAACCACAAATGCAAAATCATGGACATTACCTACGGGATTCGTGGATATTGGCTACGTAGTTCAACGTTCACATTTTAAGACATAGAGGCGCTTCGAAATGTAACAGCACACTGAGCACACTGCACACAGCTAAATTGCGCCCGATCGCGCCCATGGCTGCTGCTGTTGCTCTCAGACTTGTCTCTGTCATGACTCACACGATGTGTCATTAATTGTTTTCATACCTCGATTCTCGCGTTCGAGATGTATCCTAACAGCACCAGGTAATACCCCGAAATTCTGGTCGAATTGCGTAAATCTCGGGTACTCTCGAGCACGAGCGATAACAACGGAACATGGCGATGGAAATGTGGAAGTACGTTTTGGCAGTCGTCATCATAAATTCAGGTAACCCCCCCGAGCTCCACGTGTCTTACGCGCCATTCAATTTCAGTGTATCGCAATTATCGGAATTATTTTATTTCCAGTGACCTCCGAAAGAATAAAGGATATGATATACATGCCTTTGGAGGGTGTAGCTGCGTGTTTCCGAAAGCACAATGGCACACATCAATTCGGATGTTCCTGTAAGAATCGCCACTCGTTCCCCCTCGCCCGTCACACTTCCACGATTGTTGATCCTCAGTCTTCTTCTCGACCATTTCATGTTACTTTACTGACGTTTGCGACGTTTCCGTTATTTACAGCCAGTAGATCGGGAAGCGTAGGTGTGGTACACTTGGTCGAGGTGGACGACGATATCGCCTGGATAGAAAAAAATTCCACCGCCGGCCCGTACACCGTGGTCCTGCCGTTCGCGATGTTCGACAGAAGCACGCTTGTAAGACTGAAGAACACGAACAACATAAATGGCGTGCTGCTGACGAGGAATGCCAGCCACGAACGTCCGTCGAAGTATTCGCCCGAGGACCAGTGCCCAAATCGATATTCCGGTTATAAGAAGTGCAACGAGACGGAACCGTGGAACCCTTTCGGATCTGCGTTGCTCATGGAAGATTGGCCGTTCCCCATGTTCTACACAGAGGTTGGACGAGATTGTAACAGTACGAATTTTGCGTGCCGGCATTGCGCTTTACGGACCAAAAAAGTTAAAAGTATCGTGTTTACAGAATCAGACGATCCTGGAGGCCATAAAGACCTGTTTCTGGGCGCATAACGCGCACGACCTGGAGACGCAGTATCAGAGATCTCTCTGCGCGATAGAAATGAAGTCGTTCATGCACGCCGCCGTTAACTCGGATTCTTGCATAAAGCGTTCGGATTTCATGATAAATTTCAATCCGACGCCGTTTTGTGACCCACTCGGGGATAGGAACATACACTGGCCCCTGGCGCCTCTCGACGAGAATAACAATACGGTGATAATGGTGACGGCGCGATTGGACGCGTCGTCGTTATTCGATGGTGTGTCGCCCGGTGCCGGTAATACAATAACAGGACTGGTCACGTTGCTTGCCACCGCGTACTATCTAAATGTCTTAAATGCCACTGTCAACAGTACGTATAGATCTTTCCTCAGAATTGTCGCGCAATGTTCAAATGTAAACATAATATAATATATTTATTCTCATTATTATATCTAGATACGAACGTTGTCTTCTCTCTGCTGAATGGAGAGGCGTTTGATTACATAGGATCCAGTCGTATGGTGTACGACTTGAAGCACAACAATTTTAACGCCCTTGGCGGAGTCAATTTGAAACTCGACGATATCCAGACTGTGATCGAATTTGGCCAGTTGGGCAAGGGAAACATATTTCTTCATAGCAATGGCAACGACGACATAATAAAACGTTTGCAGCGCGCGTTGAATGGTTATAAATGGTTGACTGGTTATAGCGCGTCGGTTATAAATGGTAGCGTTCCACCCACGTCCGTGCAAAGTTTCCTGGAGGTGAAACCGAATCTAACGACCATTGTTATAACCAATCACGAGAGACAGTTTAAGAACCGATATTACAATGGTATCCTGGATGACGCAGAGAGTCTTAGTTTTGATAGGTACATACACGTAATTTGTTCGATTTTAATACATACCTCATGTTTTAGCATTACTTGATTTTGTATTATTGAGATTCTCTTGTCTATCATGTTTTAGAAACGATACTAGCGCGCTTGCATCAGATTTAGCGAAAATTGCTCTTCAGGTTGCTAATGAGCTTTACCGGGAAGTGACGGGCAAGGCGCCGGAGCCCGTCGATCTACCGATATCCATGGAGAAGCTCACCGCGGAAATGCTATACTGCTATTTGGAGAGCGCCAAGTGTACTCTGTTTCGTGCGGCTTCGGCGCCTAATGCCAAATTGGTCGATCAGGTCTTGCCGTTGTACGTCGGGGTGCACAGAGTGCTCAACATCGCGACGACTTTGACGGGACAGCTCTTGGCCTACCTGACGGGCGAAAAGCTCTATGATATGAACGAAACAACGTGCCACGAAAATCGGCTTGCTTGGATGGGCGGTCAGAACTTTTCGGGCTTGTGTATCAATTCAACCGTCAATTACAGTACGGCTGTGAGTCCCGCGTTTATTATCGAGGGTAAGTTGCTACGCTATTCGCGATAGATATGGGGATATCCAATTGTTTCTCTTATTACAGAATACGACATGAAATCGGGTGTCTACTCGACTTGGACAGAATCTATATGGCAAACGTTAAGCGTTAGAATGTTTCTTAAACCAGCGGCAGCGACGGAACGCTTTAGTCTGATTCTGGGTAGTTTGGTCGCCGGTTTCTCGTTTGTGTTAGTATGGCTGGTCAATAATCGAGCCGATGTGTTATTTAACTCGAGGTTTGTATCGTCTTTCTACAAAAGGTAATTTGCACCGCATACATACACATACTTATACTAATGACATTTTCAGGAGGACCGCTGATTGCTAGGGATACGCCGCGGACCACATATCAATGACCAGGTTGGATAATCATCGAGAAAATCAAGATGTTCCGGTAACTAGCCTTTAACCGTATGTGTGGTACGCCCTCGGACGATTATTTTATACCCCGAAAAATACCCGGATGTGTCTCGCATTGTTATCTTTATAATTATCTTATTTCTCGTCATCGCTCCATCCACAATGGTTCATTTGAAAAAAAAATCACGGACGCATTTTTGACACTTAATGTAAATGGCAAGGTGAATCTTTCCTCTACTTTCTCTACCTATATTATTAATTATTTATGAAGTTATACGAGAAAAGACATTAGATGACTGAAACGAAAATAAGTTTAGTAGCTTTGTGTTGTGTGCGCATGTATATAAATGAATGAATGTGTATTTAAGGTAGTTGTAAGATTTAGGTAGTGGTAAGATTTTTAAAATGAAAATTACATAAAAGTGTTAGAATACAGCAACTCTCTTTAGCGATTAAAATTGATTATTCGTGTAACGTTAAAAAAATCGAAATATGAATCATAAAACAATAGCGGAAAAGTATAATCTCTTTCTCTCCCCTTTCTTTCAAGTTTAGTTTTTAAGAAATAATGTTTTTTTTTATCACAAATATTAAATCTCTAGTGCATATTTCCCTAATCATCTTCACTTTATATGCAATGTATCGCTCTTCGTTGGAGCAATGGTGTAGAAATATATCGACAGTATTAAAACAAATGGCATCTTACATAATTGCGGTAAAAATAAAAAGGGAATAATGCAAGCGTGATGGCGTTTATTATCGATAAACAACTTATTTAACAGGGCGTTGATGTACATGGGAAAGAAGTATTTAATTTGTATATCTAGGCTTTCTTTTTTTTTTTAGTATACATTTAAGTATATGTTTCTCATTTACGACTTGAAATTTGGACAAAGTTAGAAATGGGCCATTCTCGAAAAGAGGTTGATTCGGATAAGAAATTTATACAGAATCTCACTGTTTTCTAGATAACCTAAATAATCAGGATATTTTTAACTGGTTCCAACATCTATAAAATAGACAATTTTTCTTATCACTGCTTTGCCACTGTACATTTGCTATTTGATCAGGCATGCATAGAGTGAAAATGTGCACATGATAAAAAGAAACATTTTCATTCTGCATATGTATGTGCCATTGAAATGAAGGCGGGAGGTACGTCCAGAATATTAGAATATTGTCCAGATGAATTAGGAATACGGAGATTTGATTATAGTACAAAGCACGTAATTATGAAATTCTATGAACATCACTTTTTTCGATTTTCCCGATACCTGCATGTAACATAATTTCTGCATTACATAAGCTATTTGACCCATTTCTATCTTTATATATCTTTTTCTTTTTAATTTAATTCTCGATAGATAATTTTTTTTCGCATTAACGTTAATTCGACAGACACTTACGTCTTGTATATAGTGTCCACATGCACGCGTCGCAATGAAGTTTTACGTCACGGACATCCGTGCAAAGTAAAAAAAGCGAGAGTGCCCGGTGAAAGATATGCCAAGTGCATATACGCGTTTTTTTCCGGCCTGTCCGCGTGCATATGGATTGGAAACGGTCTACGCAACGCACGTCCCGACATACGTTCAACCTCTTCGGTAATCGTTTGCGCTTTCTTTTAACTAATTTTCAGTATACAAGGAGTGAAGTAGGAGGCTGGGCACCGCCCACCGAATTATCACAGTCGTCTGGTGCCGCAGCACATACGTATACGTGGTTCAGCCTTACAACCTACCTCTTAATCTAAGCGTTATCTTACGTTCATTTAGTTCTCGGATACAGTATAGCCCCGTACGAGGTAGCTCGTCGAAGCAATAATTTCTAGAGGAGTGATTACACTTTTTTTTTATATTAGATTGCGATTGTAAGTTATTGCTTTACTTTTACTACAAACAATCCGTTGAGAATAGCACAGATCTCTCAATGAATGTTTTTTCTTCAAGTCGGGAAACAGTGTTGATTGAGCAACGCAGAGTCATGTTCCTCGTCTTTCCGTTTTATTTTTTGGTGTTCATCGTTGTTGCAGCCGAACGTTATTTACTTTAAACAGACTGATATCGCGGCACCGTGCACGGGAGCTATACTGTCAGCTGTCTGCAACTGATAATATCGTTTTACTCAAGTTATATCGCATATTCAAATATTCCGCATGATTACGATGTTACAATCGACATTACGATTAGGTGATTGAGCGGAGAGTGTCGGGCGTACAAAAATCTATACGTTTGAGAAACGGAGGAAAAAAAAAGAAATTATATAGAGTTTGTAAGAACAGGTCGAACAAGCTACTAATGGAAGCACTTTGTCAATTGGCTATATATACATCGAATCAACGTAAAAATTATAAGTACAGAGGAAATGATATTTGGCTACTTAAGGCAACCACGTCTCGACAGGCTACATTATATGACACATTCCCCTCCTATGATCGAGTGACTAGTGTCAGCTTATCGCTAACTGCGATATCCGTGAGAAAAGTGACAGCGACAATAACGGTGAAAACAAAATAGAAATTAAGAACAAAATGAGAATTCCACGTTCCTGCGACTTCTGTCGATACAGCAAGATTACATCCTCCTATGGAATTGTTAACTTGGAAACAACTAATTTTACGCTACGTTACTTTACGTCAAATCTAACAAGGTAAGACGGTCTTAGCCATTCAAATCTCGATGGACGGATCGCGAGGAAATGATAGCGTCGGAGAAAGCATAAATATACACGCGTATGTGTATCCAGGAAGAACGGTATGTACACGAGAATGCATCGGCGAGAACAGCCAGTTCGCGAGTGGATATCGAAAGTTCGCCGGACTCGCGTAGGAGGCTCGAGATGAGCGAGCTTCTGCCCGTCAAAGTAGCGCGACAAGAAAAATTTCGACTGGTAAAACGTAATGATCACATGTAGACAGCCAGTGCGTTAAACATTAATATCCCAAAATGTATTATATCGTTATCATTGGATATATCCAATTTCTTATTTCCAAGAAAAGTATTAGCTTTTCTTAACATACTTGGTAATATTTATTCTCTGCTTTGTCTGTCTCTCTTTCTCTCTGTCTCACTAACAGTTCCGCATGTAATATGTACAGTATCATGTAACACGTGCAGTACACGTTCAAGGGACGACACTTAGAGTTTAAAAATATAATCATCATATATTTAAAGTAGTATCATATCATCATTGTATTGTGGTTGTGTTGCTGCTGCTGTTATATTATTATTACTATTATCATTATTGTATATAATTATAGTTATAATTATTATCATTTATCAATAGCGTAATAATTATTATCATTATTAGTTATATTATTATTAATTATTATTATTATCATGGAGGGACAGCGTTTCGCTATGCCACGACACTGCAGAGCTGAACAAAGACTAAACGCGGAAGTTACCACGCTCTTTAATGGCACGAAAAGTACAATTAATATTGCATGCTATGAACTATAATTCTCAATCTAATTTGGAAATTAATTAATTATCCATATCATCTTTTTACAACTTTCAATTTGCTAACAACGTTAGCAATTGCCGTTACCATTTCTCATACACTGTCCATATTGGATTGCCTTATATAAGTTGTAAATTGTAAAGCAGGTCAATTTCTCAACCTCAAAAACAGCTCACACGCATTATAATCACAAAATAAAAAATATGCGGATATTTTGTTGTGACACAAAAATGACAATTATTGTGGTAGGAGCAGTACAAGGTATTAGTAGTAATAGGTAGTAGTAATAGTACTAGTAATTTAGTAATAGTAGTAATAGCAGTAGTAGTAGTAGTAGTAGTAATAGTAATAGTAGTAGTAGTAATAATAGTAGTAGTAGCAGTAGCTTTAGCGGTAGCAGGAGCGATAGTGTTAACAGTAATAATATTAATAATGATAGTAGAAATAGTAGTATAGTAATAGTAATAGCGGTAATGGAAGAAATAGCAATAGTAGTAGTGATACTATTACTAGAAGTAGCATAGTAGTAACAATAGTAGGAGTAATAGTAATAATAGTAGTCGTAATGGTAGTTAGTATCTGGGTAACAGTATTAATCGCAACAATAGCAGTAATAACATAAGTATTGCCGGCAAAGCTAGCAGAAAAAAATTTGACTTTGTCCAAATGGAACAAAATTGTTTTATTATACGCCCAACACATAATAGTGTCAAAGTTATAAAACTGAGCGACAATTAATGCACCACGTCAAAAAGAATAAATTTGTATAATTCTTGGATAATGCTTAAGAATGTACATTGAATGGAAAATATGAATAATTATCAGAAAAGCATCTTTCTTTTTGTGGCAAATCTTTGTTCGAGTCAAGTCGTTATAATCACGTTATATATAAATATATAAAAAATATATATACATATAAATATATAATGTGATTATACTTAAAACAACATATATCTTTTACATACATTACAAGTGTCATAAATAATAGTATCATCAGGGACGTACGTTTGTTACAAGTGACGTAATTAAACTAACAAAAGATCGTAGTTTCAAAGAAAGCTCAGATTTATCTCCACTTGTGCGCGAATCACTTACAAATTTGTCGTCGAAAAATAAATAACATTTCCCGTAGCGTAATGCAAACGTATAGGTATATTTTCGTTTGAGTTAGATGTACTTAAGTAAACCGCTCTTTCTAGTACCTATTCAATCTCAGTTCTCGTTTCTGAGTCCGTTAACACGTGAATAATATACGAGTCGAGATTAAAAATCTAATCAGCTGTCGTAAAAAAGCAGATCGGTCGGGTAGCTAACGAAAAATCAAAGTATCGAATGATCAGAGAGCGTGATAACCTCTATCCGCATATTCTTAACTTTCACAAGATTAATTACGTATTTGACAGTTAAAGCGATATCTATTCCCGAATACCTTAATACTGTAATGAGCAACTGGATTTGAAGGTACCGTAAAGAGGTTGACGTTTCGGTGATCGACAGAGGTCAGTGAAGATCATCCTCATCGCTATCGTTACCGTCTTTCGATCTAGCGGCACCTCCCTCACCGTCGCTAGAACCCGAGTCACTCGCCGAATCATCGGACTGCCAGCCCGCCTGTTGTTGCTGGGCCGCCTGTTGCTGCGCGGCGTGTTTCGAGGTCTTGTGACGTTTCCCCGCGCGCGACGCCACGTCCGTGCCCGCACCATCCAGCATGGGCTGCAGGATCCGTCGACGAGCGTTGATAAACCAATTGTTCACTTGCAACAGCGTCAAATTCGTCTGGCTGGCAATTTGACGCTTCTCATCCTCGGTCGGATACGGATGCTGCGACAGATGGGCGTTAGATACGAATGAACAAACGTATCGCGAATGATAGTTTTGTCGACATTGTTACTCACTACTAAATGCTGAAAGAGCCACGTTCGCATAATGCCAGTTGCGTGTTTGGGTAAGACACCCCGCTTCTGACGTCCCTTTCTAGCGCTACCGTGATTACTCCTATGATTCCCAGCGTGATTCGAGGCCGCGTTGCTGGCACCCTCCTCCTCGTCTTCGCTCGCCGCGGGAGAAGGCGAGCCCGCAACTGTAATGTCTAAACACGATCGACGTGATCCATTACACTCGTGATCCTCAATGCGATATAGCATAACGGTGTAATTTGCGCGTTGAGAGATAGCAACGGCAACGAGTCGTTACTATTTCTCAGCGCTGGCGCGCGCACGCGGAAGGAAACACATTATATTCCTAACCGAAATACTTTTGATTGTTAGATCTCCCGATATCCGCGTATTCCGCGTTTTCTCGTTCTCGCAAGGCGAGTAGTCCCCAGTATCCGGCTTCTTCCAGGTATATCCTGTTGGAGATGGTCCGCAGATACTCGCTACTGTCATCTATAAACGGAATTTTAGCAGGAGATCCGTCATGCGCAAAATACAACTGCTGCTCCAGGAGGAGAGGAGCAAGAAGAGTCAGAGTTTCGACGAGAGAGGAGAATATCTCGACCGATCAACCGATCCTGATTCCTGAATGGGTCAACGCAACTTTCGATCGGCGTGAACGATCGAAAAGAATCAACTTTGGTGCGTCGCGCGGTTCAAACTCACCTTGGCCGAGATACATGTCGTTAACCGGGGCGCATGGATGCGCCCCGATCTGCGAGAGAGGCGTACTTCCGTGCACCGTGGACGGTGAGAGCGGATCGTCATGGTCCTGGCTAGTGGATTTGCCCGAGCGCTGGACGGCGGAAGACGGTCGAACCGCCGACAGTTGGTCGTGATTAACGCTCTCTTCTCGCGCGTGCGAATTCGCGCCGTCGTTCTCCGCCACGGCGACGTCCCCTCGGCTCACTCTGAATCCGTTAGCTCCCGACTCAACATCATTGCCTGTAGATGACAGCACCTGGCAAATATATGTCTCAACTAGCCGTCAGAGAGCAGGGATGGGAAATTCAGTAATATCTCAAGAGATGTACGCGTACGCTCGTACGCGATGATATGTAACAATATATATTACTGCCTCAATCAAATCGACAGCGATTCACGATCGCCGACGTGCAAACGGCAACGACGACAACGGCGTCGCGGGACTCTTCGCGTACATCCCTTCTACTACGGGAATATCTACGTTGGTAAGGGGATAGAGACCGGGCAGACCGGGGAGCCTAGCTTCATCGCGGCATATCGGGCAAACGTCTAACCTGCAGCGGACTGCTGCCGTTGCTCCCGCTCGACGGGCCCATGTCGTGCCCGTGGTGGCTGTAGTCGCTGCGTAACAGGTTCTCGCTCTGCATCTTGCCCTTCAGACACGTGATGTACCTGTTGCAGAAGTCCTTGCACAGCTCCTGCACCTTCTCCAGCTCCAGAAGATGAATACGCAGCACCTGTATCGCCTTGATCATCTGCAAGAAACGCGTCCCCGTGGAAACGCCTTTAAACGTTCAGCCGATCGTCATCTCTCGCCACCTCTCTCGCTCATTTGTTTCCGATCTCGACTCAGGGCCGGAGCACAATACAAAGGTACAGGCAAATAAAAACAAGGAATAACGCAAGCAACAGGATTTTCAACCTATCGGAAGCCGTGTATCAATGCCATAGACTGAGCATTCCCTTTGGAAAGTTTCCGGCAAGATCTGAAGGACAGGAGATATTCTTGCAGTGCCGCTTTCCTTTTCTAATTGTCACAATTATAAAAGGAAAGCGGCACTGCAAGCATATCTTCTGTCCTTCAGATTTAGCCGGAAGCTCTCTAATGGTAATGTTTAGTTTTGCATATATGATCAATGCATTCTGTGTGTGTGTTCCTATTCCCTGTACTTTTGTATTGTGTTCCGGCCCTCACAACCGCGCGTGCGGGGAACGACAGGAAGAGGAGACGAGCGGGAGTTTCGGTGAGGTGTTTCGATCTTACCAAACCGTCAATCTCGGGGTCATTGATCAGAAACGGCTTTCGGTCTCTTTCTTGGTGCTGGACGAAAGCCTGTATATCCATGTTGAAGCTTTCGGACGTGGAGTTGTCCGAGCTCTGGGTCGCCTGTTCGCATCTTTCGAAGAGTAACGCCAGTAGCGGGAAGAGCGGATGTTTGTACACGGCCCTCTTGTCCGCCTCGAACTGGGCTTGATCCTGATGAGTCGTATAGTCGGCGACCCCACTCGCAGGGTCCTGGTCGTATCCGGGGGTCACCATCGCTAGCGCAACGGCGGTATTACCCTCTTGCATCCTGTCACAGACAACATCGCCGGAATCGTCATACTCCACGATCCCTTTAATCGATCCCTTAGATCGATCGCACCTTAAAACGGAGCCCTCTTACCTATCATTCCCCCTTGGCGATCCTCATTTTCGTCTGGATCCTTCGCGACTCGTTCCCTCTGCGCCTCGGGTCCGACCACTCGTTTAACCCGCTGGTCAAATCCCGTTTAACCGGAGGATGCTTTGGGAAGAGGCAAAATCGCGATAAGACGACTGACTTTGTTTACGACGCTCCGTTAATTCCTAATTATATTATCGGTCGCTAAAAACGGTCGCTCCGCGGAAATTCGTAAGGCACAAGGCGAGAGAACGCGCGAGAAAGTGAAAAATCGATAAAGAGAAAAAAAAAAGAAAAAGAGAGAAGAGAAAGAAAAACGTCGCGTCCCGCCGCGCCGCGCGAACAATCGAACGATGCGGCACCGCATTTAAATGTCATCATTAGACAGTATCGGCGCCATCGGCGCCCAGGGCTCCCATCGATTTCGGAACGCGGCGTGTGTCTTTCCCGACGCGGGTTAAATAGCGCCAGCGAAAGAAAAAAAAACGAAAAGGAGACAATTCGGAGAAACGCGCGCGGGTGAAAAATCCCGTCGGGAGGCTCCAGTCAGCTTCCGCAAAACTGGCGGCGAGCGGCGAGGTACAAGGGGCAAAGTCGCGGCCACGAGGTCGTCTTACGTAAGGGAGAATGTTTTTTCTCTCTCTCTCTCCCTCCCCGAGATCACCGCGCGTCTCCGCACTCGTCCCGTCTCGAGAGATTCCGAGAGCGGCGGCCGTCGGAGCCGGGAGCGAATCTCATCGCGGAGAGACGACGGGACGAAGGGTCCGCGATTTTCCCCTCGGCACGTGGGGTTCGCCGCTCCGAAAACGGCAGAGGCACCGACCGGCCACTGTTTACTGCCCGTCGATCATCGGCCGCGAGCCTAACCTGCGCCGTGCGCGACTCGCGCGACGAGAGGGCACGTCGCCGCGCAGATAAGCGGCCGCAGTTAAAACACGCCCTGCGAGCGTTACACTTTACAAACGGGAGGCGGACCGCGCCTCCGCCTCCTCCACCTCCACCTCTCCTTCCCCTCTTCCACCTCGCGCTTCTTTTCCCGGCCTGTCATTGCGTTCGATAAAGTCGAAGGGTGATCGCCGCCGCGCGCCCTCCGGAGAAGGCCGTGTCGCGATTAGGGACGAGACACGCGGCGACAGCGTCGTCGTCGCGCTCTCTTTTCTTTCTCTCTCTCTCGCTCTTTCTTTCTCGCTTTCTCGGCCCTGTCTCGCCCCTCGAAAGATCGTAGTGATCGCACGAGCGACCGAAATATTATGAGTCTGTTTTCTATTGCTGAACCGGCTGCCACTAGTTCGGAGTTAATCTTTTTTTTACTCCACACATTCAGGCAATAGAAAACAGACCCTATTATATCAGCTGATCGTCTCGCAACGGTATCGAAATGCGCTGTTCCATATCTCGCGTCTCCGGGCGCCTCCAAACTCTCGCAAAGTATTCCGGGATCAGCGTCGTCTCGTAGATGACGCTTGTTTACGTCGCACGCTTTTCTCCCCCACCCACCCTCCCGCCCCGAGAAACGAAGCTGCGCGCTTCCGCGAAGGATCCGCGAGGCGGCCCACCTTTTTCGTACAAAAATGTCGGACGGCGAGCGAGCCGAAGGGCGATGATTATCGGCGATTGTCGGAATCCACCGTCGGATTCGGAGCGCGTTCTCGCTCCGGAGGGATCTGATCATGATTTTCAGCTCCTCGGCTCCGCGTGTTGCGTCGCGCAACGTGAAATCCGACGACCGAGAATCCGCGTCCGCGTATCTTCCGCGCGAACACGAAAAACACGCGCGGGCGACATTCGCGACGACGCTGATCTGCGAGGACGCGCGATCGAGAGCTCGAAGGACGAGGATAAACGATCGCGACGACGACGGTTGTCGACGTCGCCCGCGCGACGTCCACGAGTACGCCGATCCTCGCGACGAGCCCCGATCTCGTGTCCCGTCGAGAAAAATGGGCGTTTACGGCCGTCGCTTTGGGGAAACGGACTCTGACCGAACCTAACCTCCTCGCCGCCGCCGCCGTCGTATGGAAGACGCAGAAGCGGACGCCGAGCGAACGAATCGACGACCGTCCTGACCGCGGGTCGATCGCGAGAACACGCAGATCGGTTCGGTGCTTACCGTGAGACTCTCGTAGCGTCGATCCACCTAGAAGCGGCGCGCGGCCCTCGCTCGTTTTGTTTTTCACGCGACTACGCGCGGCGCGATCGAACCGTCATAGTCGTCCGGAGTGGTCCGGAGCCCCGACGGGCCACAACAGGCATCGACGGGACGGGGGAGGAGCCCCCCGTGTTTCGCTCCGTGCACGTGCCCGGGGGAGAAGAATGCACGTACGCACGCACGCACGCAGGCACGTCGCATGCACGCACTTGATCGCTCGCTATCCCGGAGAGAGAGATCGACCGAAAAAATCGCCCAGTGCCCGACGTGCACCGGTGTCCGATCCTGCGCGCGTAGCGCCGGTGACTCACGACTCACGCCGCTGATCGCGCGAGTACCGTTCGCCGCACGTTCACGTAGACGATAAATCCCGGTAGCCGGACATTTTTTCGCACAAACGCCACTACTCCGTTCACCCCGTCCACTCCTTTCCACTGGCTCCCGTCTTTTGTGACGTCACCGATTCAATACTTTTCGCGAAGGTTTCTCGCCGCGGCGGCGCCGTCGAGGTATGCCGACTGCCCGTCGGATGGCGCCACGTAATCCGTTTTTTTTTACTTGTTTGCACTTTTTACACCATTTTGCACGTTTCTGCACTTTCGACTTTTCGATTCCCTACTAATTTTAAATTGTCATTATCGGATCAATACCTCTTTACGACTATACGTTTATATGGCGACTTGTAATCCGGTTTAAACTTATTTCGCCTGACACTCGGCTCCAGATTGTAGTTCCGTGCAATCAGTGCGGATAAAATATAACTAATTGCGGATAGAAATCAGCGAAATGTAAAAAAAAGTCGAACCATCAATCACGAGGGTACTACCAATTCCGCATTGCGCATACGTTCCATACCATGGAATCGCACCATTTCAAAAATCTTAAAAGTCTAGTTATTCTTTTTGACGTTCCCACATTTCTGTAGCACTCTCACGATCGGGTGCGTTCACGTCTATAACGCTCGCTGCATCCAACATTTAAATACTATATATGCACTTCTACAAAACATTTAAATAACAATAAATTATGAAATTAACATTTTATAAATTCTAACTATCTAAATTTTTACAAGTTTTTTTAACAACTTGTTTATCGATCGATGACGCGGGAGAAAATAAATTTAAATTTCTTTCGCTCACGTTTTAGATGATGCCGGCGGTCGCTAAATGAATAATCTTCCGATCGCTCCAGGTTCCGCCGCGCGACCACAGATGTCGCTACTGTGGCTATCGAGGCGGCGTGTCGCGCTCTCGATAACGATCGATCGCGCTCGGCCCCCGCGTTTCAAACTGGCTCTCTGATTCCGACCGGCGATAGCCTCCGCACAAGACTCTCGTTATGATAGCGTAGCGTAACGTAACGTGGGTCAACGCACAAGAAACGTATCGGTTACGTATCGTCAATACGTTTCTTAATCTACGTTATTACGTTCCCATACGAAAGTTTTGTGCGGAGGCTCTATACTAACTCGGACAGCCACTTGAAAAAATTCACGCTTCAACACACGATATCTTCTCCTACAATGACACGCTGCGCATTTCGCGCAGCAAAATTCTCTACTTTCGATTTCGTGAGATTTCTTACGATGCGCGCGGGTGAGACGCTAAAACGCGTCGCCTGCGAAATATCGCGATTTGAATTCGAAATTACGTCTCGAGATCGAATCGGCTCGTGGTTTAGAGCGGGATTATCATCAGCTAACGCCGCGTTTCTCGGCGCTTCTCCAGCTCGTCTCGAGCGATGAGTAATTAGACGAGCGATGTTATCTTATCGCGCTTACACCTTGTTATCGTATACGCGAAGCGTCAGATACGGTCGGATATATTCAATTTCAGTCGACACCGCGAGGAAGCTCAGAAAGTCGTGAGCTTATTCTACGCGTCAGGATGGACCTGCGACTGTCGGTGCCGCTGCTCGCGGTAATCCTTCTCGCGAGGTGCGAGAGCCGGGAAACGCCGGGAAACGCGACGACCGTAGTTCCGAGTGCGATTAAAACGGACAACGCGACGTCGGGACCCGAGAGTATATGTGCCGTGTGTTCTTGTACAGGTAGAGTGTCGCAATTCAATATACTATCTAGCTCGATCGAAGACGAGCCAACGCTTGATAACGCGTTCATCGCGGTAACATGTGGCAAAGTTTTCTCTTCGAATCACAAAAATTCACGGGACGCTCAATAGTTATAATATCTATTTCCAATATGTATGTTAACTCTATAATCTTGGGTTATAAACTCTTCATCCTTTTCTAGCTCGAAGAATAACTTTAATCTCTTTATCTTTATTTTTTCGGAGAATACTCTTTATCTTTTTGTTCATAATTATTAGAATTGGGGGAAGATAGAAAAGTAAATTAAGCTAATTTTAAAACTAAAATGTCTAATGTCCATTTCTACCAATGTAGGTAAACTTTAATCTCGGTTTAACATTACTTTTTTTTTCTAGTTCTAAGAATTAGAAAAAAAAGGTAAAAAGTAAGTTAAATCGAAATTAAAATTAATCTACATTGGTAGAAATGGACATTATTATAGACATTTCAGTTTTAAGATTAGCTTAACTTACTTTCTATCCTCCTCCAGTTCTAAGAATTATTTAAAAAAAATAAGAAGTAAAGTTAAACTATGTGTGAGATTAAAGCTAATCGCTCCGCGTGTACTTGGCGCGAGACACGACCGTGTCTCTTGATCTGCATCGATAGACATATGAGAGTAACGCACTCCTTTTTAGATAGTTACGTGGACTGCAGCAATCGCAGCTTGGAGACGCACTTCGAGAAGGAGCAATGGTCGAACGTGACGGCGAAGGTAATCTCGTTCGAGCATAATTGCCTGGTGCACGTCACGCCCTTCCCGCGGATAGCCGTCGGGAAACTGATCCTGCGAAAGAACCGTATCGTGAAAATCGATTATCGCGCCTTCAAGGAGCTCGTTAATCTCACCGAATTGGACCTGAGTCATAACCAGCTCACGTCGGAGCAGCTGCAGCCGCACGTCTTCGAGGTAATCGGAACGATATCTTCGCGCGAGTTAACGCGCGTTAGGCCGATCAAAAGGCGCGGAGCGAACGTGGCTCGCCTCCAATTCGTGATTCATCAATCGACGAGAGAGATTTTGACGCTCCGCGATTCCGGACGCACTTAACCGGACTCCTTTCCCATTTCGATTGTAACCACACACGGCCGCGTATTTAGAATTTAAAAGACATTACTGTCATCTAAATTTTCATATTAACGAATATACATTAGTTCCTTTCGTCTTAGATAGATAACTATATACTCCGTCCAACGAGAGATCATGGCTGATCAAACAACGATGAATAACGATAGGGCACAGAGCCGCAGCAAGGTGTTCGCGTTAAATTATTTTTATTTTTAATAAATATTGTCCAACACTATAAAAAGTAAAAATAATTTAACGCGCACACCTTGTTGCGGCTCTGTGCCCTATCGTTATATTTATGTTTGATCAACCATGATTTCTCGTTGGATGAGGTATAGAAACTTCGTATACTTATAGATAATAGATAGCACGTATCTCGATATGTATTTGAATAACTTTTTAGGTGTTATCACATCTTTCATTTGTTACCGCTACGGTTCGGTGATAAGAATTATTATAAGTTCAAGCTAATATTTCAAGAAAATTATAATTTTATACGAAGCTCGTAAAACTATAACTTCCTCGAAATATTTCAAGTGAATTTACTGACCAAAAGTAAGAAAAGAGTTATTGCGCACAAATTTCATTGTGTACAATAACTTCGCAATGCAAATTATTATACACAATTGCAATAAAAGTGACGCATAAAGTCCTTAACTGTTTTCAAAATGTCAAAATGTTTTTATGAATCGCTCATTCGTCATAAAAGTACAAATATATTTTTGTAGCCGTTAAATAGTTTGGATATGAAAGGATTCATCGTAGAACTCTATCGCTTGGAGATACATAATCGATCAACATTTCGGCGAAACTGTCCTGATTTTATTCCAACCGAAAATTACCGTCGCGCATTGATTGTTTGTTCGACTCGTGAGCGATAGAAAATAACGAGAGAGGGATAAGCTAAAAAGAATATCTCTCTTCGTTCAACTTGTACAGATAAAGCGAATTCGCGGAAAAATTTATTTCACAGAGTGCCGAATTCCCAGCATTCTCTGAATTCGATGGTTTTTTTAGAATTGATACGGCAGTGAAACGTTTCATGATGATAAGATTACCGATTGATGAGCCTTATGTGGCTCATGACTACGCTATCCTTGCGTCGCGGTATTTAACTCTCTCCTCAGATAAATCGTTTATGTTCATTTGTACTAACGCAGACTTTAATCTTGATTTATTACTTTTTATCTTTTTCTAGTTCTAAGAATTAGATAAAAATATAAAGTAATTTAAAAAGGTTAATCTGCATTGATGAAAATGGACATTATACTCGTTCACACCTCGTTTAGAACTTTCGCTTCCTCGTTTATAAAGGAATCTTGCGACTTTTATTCCGCTCAAATTGATTACCACATGTTTTCTGTTTTCCTATCTGTTTATTATGAATGACGTTATTCCTGATCATTTCAGGGAAGGTTCTCGCCAGAAGCGTACGAGCCTCTGACCCTGAAAATCTTGGACCTTAGTGGTAACGTACTCCACTGGTTACATCAGAGCATATTTGAGCACCTTGCCGACCTTAAGGTGCTAAAGCTAGCGGAAAATCCCTTTGGCGTATTCGACTATCGTACATCCATAGCGATCAGCAGCGTGTCGTACTTGGAAGAGTTGGACATCAGTTATTGCCAGCTGAGAGAACTGCCGAGCGTTCAGTTCCACAATGCGAAGTAAGAAACAGAGAAATATATGCGACGATTACAGTTTTGATGCGGTTACGTTTACGTCGCCCGAGATCGGGTTTCCTGAGATCTTTCCGTTGCTCTTCCGTAGGAATTTGAAGAAGCTGAACCTGACCGGCAATAAGCTCACAGTTCCGCCCAGGGCCTTAGAGGAGGCCAAGACCTTGGAGTACCTTAGCTTGGATGGCAATTCGATACGCATTATCAATCTCGCGAACGCCTTTCCCAAACTGCCAAAACTGAAGGAGCTCAGTATGCGCGAGATGCCGAATCTGACGGAGATTGGATTCGGCGGGTTGTCGGCGTTGACCAGCCTGGAGAGTCTCCAGTTGCAAAATTGCAAGAAATTACAGCGCATCGATGAGTACGCGATGGCGTCCAAGGTACGTCGGACATACGACAGCCGACGGTAAATGCATCGTCGACAACGGTTATAATTTACTGCGTTACTGTTTCGTAGACCGCCGAGGGCACGATATGGCCGCCGTTGAAAAAGCTGAACGTGGCGTCCAACGCTCTCCGGTACCTGCCGATGTTGCTCATCGGGAGATGGGACAAGCTCGACGAATTGCGCCTGACGAACAACCAGTGGAGCTGCGATTGCCGTAATCAATATCTGGTAAGTTCCGACAATCGAGGGACGCGCGAGCTGTCGGGAGAGGAAAAAAAAGAGTAAAGAGGCTCGGATCTCGCTCGTTGCGATCGGATCGAATACGACGATAACTAACGGATTATCTCTCGCAGATCGGGAACGTGTTGCCGGAATACGGCGAGGCGCTAATGGGCGAGGAAGCCGAGAAGCTCAACTGTTCCGCACCGCCGGAACATGAGGGAAAGAAGCTCACGTCCTTGGCTGACCGACATCTACGCTGCTTGGATTTGTGGAACGCGAGACCGGAAAGGGATGCCGCGATCCTCGTGGGAGTGCTAATCGGTCTACTCGTCGCGATCCCAATCGGCATGGCGTTCTTCGTCTTCTGGCGACGCGGCTTCTTCTTCTGCGGGTCGCAAGGTCCTGCTACCTTCTCCCGTGCCTTCTATAAACGCGCGTCCAACGACGATGACATTTAACAACATATGTGTATATATATTGTTTTTAACGCAGTTGCATCTCTTTGCTACTTACTCTTGCTTCTTTTAACATTAAGCAGACATCAAGAAACAACGAGGTACAAAGAGATATAGTGTTTAGATTGCAACAGGATCCGCAATATCGGATGACGCATCGAATACATCTAGTCTAAGCTTCATCAAATATGTACGGCGTATCTTTTATACGTTTTGTTAAGATATCGTAAAGCGCAATGCGCTATATCGTCGCGTGAGCGAGTTAGGTGTACATTTCTCCTGTTCGAAAAAGCGCATCATTGTAAAGCGCAGCCCGTCGCGCTTTGGGCTGTACGACACGTATCACAATAAACACAAAACTTGAAAATTAATGCGTCCCTCCCGTTGCTCTCGCGTTGTCTAACGAGTCCCCGGAGGATTCACGAGTCTCGGCGAAGGACGTTCTCGAGCCGCGGCCGGAACCCCGGACGATGGATTTTCGGCTTTACAGGCAGAGCCGCGCGGAGGGCGGCTCTCTCTCTCTCTCTCTCTCTCTCTCTCTCTCTCTCAGCGCAAATGCGTGGAGGGTGCGAGGTGAGGCGAGAGTTACGCGACGCCGAGCGACGCCGGGCGACGCGGGCGGACGCACACGGACGGATGGACACGCGCCGGTAACGCAATTACCGCGACGTTAATTTACTCAATAATCGCAGAAGCAACCCCGTCTAAATGTCGGCACGCGTCCCTCGACCCTAATCATAGCCGGCCGTCGTCACGCCAGCAGAGCACGAAGAGAGATCATCGGAGATACACGAAAAGCCGTCGAGAGATTAACGTTAAGACTGTTAAAGTGCAAGATTCTTCTTATCTCCTTTCTTTTCCTCTTTTCTTCGCTCTTTTCTTTTCTTTCCCTCTTCTTTTTTTTAAACACTAGAATAACGAGAATAACCATCCCCGATTAAGGTGCTTTTGTTGGAATTTATATCGACTTTTGTCAAGATAAAAAAATTATTACAATATATATATGCTAATTTATTCTCTACCACTCTAATTTTGAAGTTCTGTATAGAACGTCTACATATATCATAATAATGTTATAAGTGTCTAGTGTTAAGACGTTTACGCTGCCCTCAACACGGAAAAAGTGCGCGTCGCGCTTATCCCAACCGGATGACGATTTCCGAAGGACGCGTCGGTATCGCGCCTTTCCGTCGAATTTACGCTTTCAGAGACCTCGTACTTTGTTTATTGCTCGGGTATGGAGATATGATGTAGTCATCTCGTCAAGCGCCGCACACGCTCGTACCGCGCCATTTGGAAAGCGCCCCCGTATACACGATCCGCTAAGTAATTTAATCCCGCGTTTCCGCCCGTCCTCTCTCGTCCAAGATTCAATACCGATACGGCGCGGCGCGAGGCGGTATTCGCGCATCGTACGAGGAACCTGATTACGTGGGATGCAAGGGAGCGCGACGAATCGAGATCGAGACGATGCTGCGCGTAAGAAGATGATCGTTTCGGTTGTCCCGAGGGGGGAATATCGAGGGGGGAGGGACACTTTCGAAATTAGAGCCTTATCTACGAGACTGGGGAGAATTGGTTTTCAATAAATACTCGCAACCGGGAATCGTCGCGCGTCGCGCACGTATAACGGACGGCTACGCCGCGCCGCGCCGGGGGTGGCTGAGCGCGAGGGTTTTCGTAACGTACTCTTACATATAGATGCTTGCACTTCGCATTATTATCTACGTGTGAGAGCGCGACAGAATGGAGAGGAATCGCGAATACAGAAGGATCCATCCCTCCCGTTCCTCCTCCTCCTCCATCGTTGCCGCCACCGCCACTGCCGCCTCCTCGTACGCCGTTGAATTCACGAGTACCCGAGCGCGGTGTCCATGGAAACGAGTGGCCGAGTCCCGCCCCCGGGACCTTCGCGGAGCCAACCCGGGCGACGGCGAGCGTCGCGACGCCGGCCAATGCGGGCGCCAGGCCCTCGGATTCAAGCGTCACCCTTCCACGGAGATACGGGGGCCGCCGCGGTACGCTAACTAGCGGGAGGGGCTGCCGATGATCGCGTCGCGGGGGGTTGAATCGCCCTGAATCGCGCCGCGCTCACCTCTATACGCGCCCTGAACGACGACGAAGGACTCGGTGAACGACGGCAAAAGACAGTGAGCGACAGACGGCGTCTCGCACGGATTCGTACCCGATCCGTGGCAGGATCCGCGACGATCAATCACGATTCCGTCGGGCGGATGAACTCGCGAGACGAACGACGTCCGATTAGCTGAGCCAAGTCTCAGGGTCAAGTGGTCGCCGATCCGCGGAAGAGAAAAGTGACCGGTTTCGAGAGTGAGCCCCGCGAGATTACCGTCTTCGTGCGGCGTCGGACCCCCGTTGTAAACACGCGCGCACGCGGACGCGGATCGAGAGATCCCCTTGGCGCGAAGAACGGGGCACGGCGAGGATCTCGCGACCTTGGCGTCGCGCCAGGGCGCCCGGGCGAGGATGTAACCTGCGGGGCATGCCCCGCGTCGTAGCCGCAACGCAGTGTCGAACGAGGAAAGATGCAGTCGACCTGCCAGCAGCAACAAGCTCAGCCAGGCCAGAACGGGACTTCCGCCAGCAGGACGTCGTTCCTCATCGAAGATATCCTTAGCCGCGGCACCGTCACCCCGCACGTCCACCACCATCAGCTGCACCATCAGCACCTGACGCCGACCTCCGGCCACGGGCAGCACCACCAGTACCAGCAGTTCGCCAGTCTGCTCCCCGGTTATCCCACGGCACCGCCCGCCGCGGCAGCCTTCTTCCTGGGACCGCTTTTCGGTAGCGCTGGCATGGGAGTCGGCGTGGTACCGGGGGTCGGGGAATTGGCCGCTCTCAAGCATTGCCGACGACGGAAGGCCCGGACCGTGAGTACATCCTCGATCTTCCTTCCCTCCTCCGGTGCCTTCCATCTGCATCCGGAGTGGAAATCGAGAAGCCGCGTCCAACTTGTAAATGTTATGGATCGAACACTGTTAAATTCGTGGTGTCAAATTATACTCAATTTGAGTCAACCATTCCTGTAGATCGCCACACTGCTCCCACTCAATATATCGTATAATTTAACTAAATCAATGGAATTAAAATAATACTGTTTTGTTCTAAAATAATATATTTCGACACACATGGTAGTTGAAAATAACAAAATGCTATTTAACTCAAGGTATTGGTTTAAATGTCATCCTTTAATATTTAATTAATAGTGAATAGTCGACTCTCCAAATCGACGATCGTTGGAGCCGGAGCAAAACGCAAATCGGGGTCAAGTCGAATTCGCGTGCAATTATTTACAATTTTACAGCAACGAGGCGTATCTGTGATATGCGTTCGTTGCCGAATGAACGATCATCAGGTCGTTCACCTCTCTCGCTTCTCGCCATTCTAGTTGCACATTCGCTCTCTTTTAACTATGTATATATGTATTTTTTTTTCTTTTCCCCCCATTTATCTCTCTCGCGACTGTAGGAGACAAGAGTTTGCTTCCTTACGGCTTCAGGTATTCAGCGACCAGCAGCTGGCAGGTTTGGAAGCGAGGTTCGAGGTGCAGAGATACCTGAGCACGCCCGAGAGGGTAGAGCTGGCGGCGGCGTTACACCTGTCCGAGACACAAGTGAAAACGTGGTTCCAGAATCGACGGATGAAGCACAAGAAGCAGCTGAGGAAGCTGAACACGAGCGGCAGCGGCAATTCCAATTCGGGCCAGCAATCGATATCGGTTACGTCGCCCGCTGGTGAGTCGTGTCCATTTCATTTCGGACGATTGTTCGCCTCGACGGAAGGAAAAATGTAAATCGGCTCCGTTGCGCGGTGCGATAAGTCGCGAGGGTGGTTTCACGAGAGCGAGAGCAGCTCTAAACGATGCGTTTACGTCGCGCAATTGAACGATATCGTTTGAAAGACCTCGCGATCTACAGTATCTACGGAATTTCGCATCGAGTAGTCTCCGCAACGCATAACTTAATTACCAAATTAAATGCGCATATCGACTTTTCGATAAACAGCTGCGAGCAGTATTCCCGCACCGCGAGTTAATTAACTTGGATTAATGGGTATAATGATGCCGTGTCCTAGATAAGCACCAACTCATGAATGGCCGCGCGTCGCTACGATAAAAAATAATACGCGCGTGTGCACGTATATAGTCGCTCGTTTACGCGCCGGATCCCGAAAGCTGAATCCGGAAGCTGGATCCTGGGGAGAGGCGTGTAATCTCTTCGGACGGAGTACCGCGTAAGCGTCATAAACGGCGCGCGTATTCGGCTTAATTATAGTAATAGGCAGCTACGAATGTGCGGATACGTAATCAAAATGCTAAACAAATACACCGGCACGACGAACGGATCGGGATTAATCGGTCCATAGTTATCGGTTAATATCTGACCGGAGCGGAGAGCGGAGGAGGCGCGGGATGGCGCGTTATAACGTCGGTTGTCGTTAAATACTTCCCTGTTGTCACGCTAATGGGCGATATCTGTATAATGCAACCAAAATACCGCTGACAATAAATTACGCAAGTTCGGCGTAACTAGCCAGACCGTAACCGTGGTTACGTTGCGAGGAACTATAATCATTAACGGTATCTGCGTATAATGGTTGCATTTCGTCGTAGATATACATATTACCATAATCGCTCGCCGTTGACGTTGCATTTATAAATGGACGTTATATCAATTTCCTAGAGGAAAACTCGTCGCAGTGGTGTCGTTGTTCCGAGCAATTTATGTTTTACTTTCCGTTTTCAATAACGCAATGCGCTGTACATTAATTGTTTAAAAGAAAATTCGCCACGGTAGTGTCTTCGAGCGATTTATATTATAGGTATTCTTTTTCAATAACGCCTTACAATTGTTTAAAATGTTTAAAAGAAAATTTGCCGCGATGGTATCGTTATCTCGAACGACTTATGTATTATTTTTTGTTTTTAATAACGATGGGCCTTACAATTGTGTAAAAGAATATTTGTCGCGGTAGTGTCGTTACCTCGAGCAATTTATACATTTATTATTTGTTATCAAAAACGTGATGCACCTTATAATTGTTTAAAGGAAAATGCGCCGCGGTAATATCATTACTTCGAGCAATTTATACATATTTGCCGTTTTCGATAATGTGGCGCGCGTTACATTAATTTCCTAAAAGAAATTTTGCTGCGATAGTGTCGTTGTCTCGACTAATTTATTTTCCATTTTCGATAATCAAGTGATTTATATACCTATTATTTTCCATTTTCGATAACGTGGCGTGCGTTACATTAATTTCCTAGAAAGAAATTTGCTGCGATGGTGTTGTTACCCTCCAACGATTTACGTGTTATTTTCAGTTTTCAATAACGTAATGTTCAATACCGTGTCGTAGGAGAGACCGGGGCTAGTTGGTACATGGAACAAGTTGGTATACGATAAATATTGTAAAAGTGACAAAAGATAAACTCCTGCAAAGCGCATATGATGCATAACGCATAAGGAAATGAGAGTCCCCAATCAGAGTCCTTCATTTCTATCTCCACAATGGAAGTGAAGGACTTTGATTAGTTCATTCCCTTATGCATTATGCATTATGTGTTATGCAGAAGTCTATGCTCCCCGCTTTACACTACATAAAAAATATAGTATTTCCGCAAAAACATTGCAATAATATTTTAATTAGTTATTTCAGGTTGAGTAGCGTATTTTTACAAACAGAAAAAAAAATATTTTTTTTTAGTTTTACATAACCGAAAGCAAAATACATAAATCAGTGATAAATTAAATGTTGTATTTATAAATTTGATCATTATATCTGTTTTTTTATCTCTACTTTAAATAACTTTTTCTAGTTATGTTAATGTCTTAAAATATTTTTTTGCTTAAGCAATAATTAAAATATCTAAATATGACAGGTCAGAGCTGGTTGTGACGGGGTAGGTTGTTACAGCTTTCTACTTATAATTTTGACCAACTCCGTCTGATGTAACGCATAATCTCGGCGCAACAGATACTTTAATCTTATGTAAGATTTCACCGTTAACGTCTCTTATTACGTAGTCAGTTAACACAGAACATCAGTTACATTATATCTACATTATAATTTTGCACTCAACAAAGTAAATGTAATATAACATATGTAATTGTTACATGTTGTTATTTCTCTTATTATTCGTTTCATTGGTGCAACAAAATCATTATAATTATACTATTCGGTTAAAAAATTATTTTTGTGTTGTATAAATATGCGATTATTGAAAAATTTTTTTGTAGCTTGTATTCCACTTATTAGTCACATGTAAACCATTTAAAAGAGCGTATCAACTAGCCCCGGTTTTCCCTACATTAATTGCCTAAAAGAAAATTTGCCGCGATAGTGTCGTTGCCTCGAGTGATTTATATATTATTTTTCAATAACGTGGCGCGCATTATATTAATATCTCCTAAAAGAAAATTCGCAGCGGCGCGGCGGTGTCGTTGTCTTGAGTGATTTACGTGGTTATTTTTCATTTCGATAACGTAATGCACCGTAATGTACTAATTGTCTGAAAAAAACTTTACCGCGGTAGTGTCGTTATCTCAAGCGATTTATATATTATTTTCCGTTTTCAGTAACGTGTGACGTGCATTATATTAATTTTCTAAAACAATTCTTCGCGGTGATATCGTTGCCTCAAGCGATTTACGTGTCATTTTTCTTTCAATAACGTGATGCGCCATACATTGTCTAAAAGAAAATTTGCCGCGGTAGTATAATCATTACCTTAAGCGATTTACATATTATTGTCCACGTTTTCAATAACGTGGCATTATATTAATTTTGTAGAAGAAAATTACCGCGGCGCGGTGGTGTCATTGCCTCGAGCGATTTATGTGTTATTTTTCGTTTTCGATAACGTAATGTGCGTTATATTAATTTCCTAAAAAAAAAAATTCGTTGCGGTGGTATATCATTGCCTCAAGGAATTTACGTATCATTTTCCGTTTTTCTTTTAATAACGTAATGCGCCATACATTGCCTATAAGAAAATTTGACGCGGTAATATAGTAACCTCAAGCGATTTACATATCATTTTCCGTTTTCAATAACGTGGCATTATATTAATTTCCTAGAAGAAAATTCACTGCGGTGGTGTCATTTCCTCGAGCAATTTACGTGTTATTTTTCGTTTTCGATAACGCAGTACTCATTCATTAATTTCCTAGAAGAAAATTCGCTGCGATGATGTCGTTGCCTCGAGTGATTTATAATACATGTTGTTTTCCGTTTTCGATAATTTGGCACAAGTTTTTCTTGACGGATGCGCTCGTTAAGCCACCCCGGGATTCACGGCGTACGAATATAAAAGCGATTATTTAACGAGACGACGGGAGACATTTCGAGAGCGATTTAAATAGTTTGGTCCATGGCGTTCGCATCCCATATACCAAAGTTGTTCGTCTCGGTAGACAAGATGGCTTCGTTCGGTAGGAAGGGCTAACCGAGTTACATAGACGTCTCCTTGGTAGCAACCAAGAAGGAGGTATCAGGAGGAGGGTGAGTAGGGTGGAGGGCATACAGAAGACGCGACCGCCTCGGCGTCTTTAGACTCGAGGCGAGCTACGTAAGGAACTCCGGCGGGGAGATTCGTTCCCTCCTTCGATGCCTCTCTTTCGCCGTCCTGTTCCGACTCCCGTTTACCCCTGTCTCTCTCTCTCTCTTTCTATCTCTCCCCCCCCCCTCTCTCTCTCTCTCTCTCTCTCTCTTGGAGAGAGAATTGCTCAATTACCTGTTAAGTGCTCGGTCAGACCTATATTCTCGATTGTGCTCACCGCTGAGGGCTATCGTAGGCCGTAGAAGCGCGTGCCGCGAATCCGACTTTTATTCAAATGTCACCACAATCGAGAGACAATATTAGAACCGGGAAACTGTCTTCGCTCGAGCGGAAAGTCGTGGAAGTATTAGCGTTGAGAAACCGATTGAGCGATAAAAATATCTCGTCGCAACAACGTTGTTTCGCTTGCAGACATGAGAAATCGGAAATATTCGCTCGGATATCGCTCCGGACAGTTTTATCCGGAAGTTCCCAACGAAAAGTACTAATCGACGATTGTTTGCTGATGTTGACAGAACGTCCCGTCGACTTTTCGCTGAGCGGCGGGCGCGAGTCGCGCGCGAGCAGTGACGCGCCCGCGGACTCCGACGACGAGGACGACGACGAGATCGACGTGCTGGGCGACGAGACGCCGTCGCCGACCCCGACGCCGACGGCGACGCCGACCCCGACGACACCGACGCCGGCGCCGACGCCTACGCCGGCCCCGACGACGCCGACCTTGACGTCGACGTCTACGGTCTCGACCCCGACGTCGGCGCGAAGCGGCACCCTGCCGACACTTCTGTCGAGACGCGGCACGCCGCCGAGGATTCTTCATCCGACGATTCATCCGCATCCACATCCGCATCCGCATCCGCACTCGCATCCGCACTCACACCCGCATCCGCATACGGTCGGCCTGCACCATCAGCCGCAGCACGTCCAGCATTCCGCCCAACGCCAGCATCGCTGAGACGCGCCACGACGAGGGCGGGTGTCACCCGCTCATCTCTTACCAGGATCACGGCAACCACCACGCGTAGAAAGGAACGGGATATAATCTCTTCGTCGGTGGTACCGGGCCCCCCTTCCGGATGCACCCAGAAAGTTCACCTAGGCTAAAGAGCTCGGCGCGTATAACGGAGAACACGGAATTCGGTAGAGAGATCGTCCCCGCCCCGGAGGGATCGAGAGGAAAGAAGCCAACGTCTTTTCGTGTGTCTTTAAAGCAGTATTTACGTGTCACTGAAATAATTAATGCTGTTCAACGCGGAACGGTATTCCGTCGCCGGAGCGTCGCTGGATTTTTCCCGCTTACGTAACATAATAAAAAGGAAAAAAAAGCTAAAGAAATGAAGTTTTGCTGGTTCCGAAATCTCTACTTTTTATAGCGAAATACGGTAAATAAATATACGGTATTTGGTCTGTTGTTACTTTTTATAGTCAAGTGTGTAAAAATAGGCCGTGGTTTTCGTTGAGGAATTAAACTGTCATGCTCTGACGTGAATGACGTGATGTGTACACTTGTTTCTCCTCGATTTGTCTTTTCCCAAACAGTTTTCCGAAATTTCTAATATATACGTAATATATATCTTGAGGGGGGAGAAGGAGAGAAACAGCGATTTTTATACCGGAAGAACGCAGACGTTGTCATAATGACACCAATGCATTTTACGGACCGCGCGTGGCGTGCACCGACATTGACATTTAATTGCGTCGCGGGTCGTGGCGGACGACAATCGAGTCTCTTTAACGCGATCGTTTCATTAATGGTCGGCGCGACATTTCGGTGTGTGCCTACGGTCCGAAGACATTTTCGCGAAAATTAACGAGGCGTCGAATCGGTACGACGGGAGGGAAACTCAACTAATGAAGCTCGCGAGGTCCGCTTCGTTAACGCGTTGACTGCCATTATTAGCAATCAGCGCTATTGAAACGTTTTAAAACATTCATAAAAAAAGTGCCATTTAATATAAATTATAAAATTTTGGATGACACAAACAGCCAGATGAGAATGTGAGATAAAAAGCGTGCGATTCAAAACACGCTACGCTCTGTTAAATTCGTAGTATAATTCAAATTATACTCAATTTGAGTCATTTTTTAACCATCCCAGTGATTAGTCGAATCGAACAAAGTCGATTTATTTAATTAAATAAAAAATTTATTTATTTATGTAAACGGGATTTATAGAGAGGTATCTCTTTAGTACACATATAACAATTATAATTATATAACATCAGCAAAAAAAAGAATACAAAAATTACAAATTACAACTTATAGTACATACAAAATACAGATAAGATCTAATAAAGGTAGTAAAATATTGATCGCGTTTAACAGAGTTTAAAGATGTTTGAAAAAAGTCCACGCAATTGGAGAATTCGTTCGCCAGTAAGCAAATTCTATTCAGGGGTTTGAATTTACCGTATAAACAGTATAAAGTATGCAATTCTTCGTAAAAAATTAAATTGTTCCTAAGAGGCCTGTAGCACGATACTGTTACGCAAAATTCTGATTCACAAACTCGTTATGCAGATCGCGATAACTAAACTAAGCTTATACATAACATGAAATCGTATACGTATGGTCAGAATTAACACATTGGACTTTCTGTAAGAAAAAACTAACTCTACCGAGAAAGCGGTGTTGAATCTTTTCAATTATTGCACAATATTTGATGTCGATGCGTCGATGAATGGTCGATGTTGCATATTGGTTGATATTTTTGTCATCGTCGATCTCGTCATAGTTATTCTTACGTTAATTGAGCAATTATGAATATTTCTATAAGATTTCTTTTGTCTTTCGGCCAGTTTTATATTGATGTTTTGTATACTTACTGTGTATTCGAAATAGAAACGTGGAGGGGAGAAAGGCCAAAAGACAATAGAAATCCAATAGAAATATTCGCGATTGCTGGATCAGCATAAAAATAATGACGAGGTCAAAGATGACAAAAATATCAACCAGTAGGTCGATTCCATTCCGTTCCATTCATTCATGCATCGATAGCAAATCGACAAATTGATTCGACTAATCTCATTTCTGGCCGAGATTCCCATAGATCGTCACTGCTCTCCTATTCCATACGTCGTTAATTTAACTAAAACAATGTTAATTCAAACCGCAATGAAGTTAAAATAATACCGTTTTGTGTTAAAATAATAAATTGCGACACATATGGTAATTAAAAAATAACAAAGTATTGGTTTAAATTTCATCCTTTAATATTTAACAGCGGTATATATAGTCTCGTTTAATCATATATATAACACAATATTCCATTGTTCTACGATAACGAAAATTCTGCGATAAGACATTAGAAAATTCACCGGACGACACGTTGCAGCCCGTAATTACGACAATCGGGAATGTTTGAATGGTGATTACGCGCGGTCGCGTGAAACGATCGCGAGGCGCCGTTTTTAGCTACCTGTTGCGGCGACGTTAGATCGGCAAGATCGGCAAGTGCCTGTTAAGAAAAGAGACGATATTGTAGCGGACGGTAGAGATTTTCCAACGAGCGCGCGCGCGTGTCACGCAGGCGGTGAGGTGCCTGCGGGGCACGTCGTGCTTCCAGTTGGGGTGAATCCTAATACCCAGATAATGGGAAGTAATTGCGAGGGATCAGAGCGAGCGAAGCTACTCTGTCGGCTGTCGAGTTCGGGGGCAGCGGGATGCGTATAGAAAGAGAAAGAGAGAGAGAGAGAGGAGAGAGGGTGGCGCCGTGCCACGCTTCCATCCCTCCTTCCCCTCCTTCTCCTCTCCTTCCCTACTTTCCCTTCTCGCCGTTGATTCGCGGGGGTGGAGAAAGAGGACGAAGAGAGGATCGTAATCGTGTTATCGGGACGAAATCACGGGGTACATTCTCGGATACACATCGGATAGATGGATACGCGCGTCGGCGTCGCGTCCGTGCGCGAGATCAATCCGCGCGAGATTTACTTCTGGCCCTTCTGGCGAAAGATCTCGGTGGGAGAGAGGGGAAGGAGAGAGACAGAGGGGGGGAGGGAGAGAGAGTTTGTATCGACGTCGCGCTTCGTGGCGCGTTTATAGCGACTCGAAGAAGAGCACGGCTCTTTCGGAATCTCGCGATTTCTTCCGAGCGACGCCGCGTTTGAGGTGACTCTATCGCGAACGAAACACGAAGGTCTGGGATCAGTAGCGCGCGCTGGGGTGGCAGGGGGACGGAGGGGGGACTTGGCCTTTGATGCTCGGGAAGATAACGCCGGCGTTGCCAGGCTGGCCAGGTAAGCTGGTAAACTAAATGAGATCACGGGGCCATTTATGACGTTTATTAAATTCCGTTAAGACGTCTATTATTACGGTACGTAAATAAAGGGGGAGATTTCGCGCCCCTCGTCGAGGGAGACGGAGCGGAATGCGGCGAAAATAATGAAATAAAGGACAATGAAGTGGCAGGTACAATGGCCAATAGGGCATAGAACGAGAGTGAGGACGGGCAAGGCGCCAGCGAGCGGCGCGGTCCTCTCTCTCTCTCTCTCTCTCTCCCTCTCTCGTGTGTGGAAGGGGTGTTGCAACAAGGGGTTACAGAGCGCGGCGCGCTTTAGTTCGGCGGGCTAAATGCAGTGGGCGTGTTCCCATTACTTTCATTATTTTCAGTCGCCGGGGTTCGGCGGGTATCGATGCCCGAATGTAACCGTAGGTCGCCCGTGCGAGGCGCGTAAACGCGGCCGGCGAAAGATGGGCAACCTACGATTTTCGCCCAGAGTCGATGGGATACTTATTGTAGTTCTTATTATATAATCCTGGATTCAAATCAGCGTAGAAAAATCGCTATGAAACAAGGTCGTTTCGACATTGAAACGAAAAGTTGAAACGATAGTTGAAGGTTCGTTGATATTTGCTGCAACTTCAATGTCGAATCGACCAAAATTTTAATTTCTTTCGACGTCATTCGACTATACATTACTAGGAATCCATCAATGGTGGCGACAGATTTGCGAAGAATTTATATCGGAGCGCGCGCAATGATACGCGTCGATCAAAGATCAATTTGATCCGCTCGAAAAAAAAGATGAAAAAAAAACAAAGAAAGGGGCGAGCGAATTGGGCCTCGAGGAGCAGAGTCGAGGGTGAACCCGGTGAACCGTTAGCCTAACAAGCTGTCAAGACGTCGCCGCGTGTCAATCCGCGGCTCTCCAACGATCCCCGAAATAAAGCCGCCTAAAACCCCCCCACAGCCGTCGGCCGAGAGAGTTTTCAGTCCGGCCGCAAAAAAAACTCTTTTTTCTCTCTCTTTCTTTTCACGCGAAAATTCCTGCTTGATTCGCGGGAGGATATGGCACACAAGAAGAGAACACGGAAGACACGTGATATATACGGAGGCGAGAGGAAAGGAGAGGAGATACTCGCTATAGAGACAACGGCGTTACTGCCCACGTGCCGTTTAACTCGATCACAGTGGCAATCTGGCCTCGTTTCAAGCTCCGGTTACTACGACGCTTCCGCTAACAAATAACATTGTCGTCGACCCTGCGGGGGCGTTCTGATTCGATTTGCGCACCGTGAAAGCGCGCTTGCCTCTCGGGGAAGGAGCGACGTGGCGAGAGGAGCGTGGATGGCGAGGAGCGACACGCGGCGAGGATGAAAGGCCCGTGTCGAAAATGCCGCCTATGTTGTCTCTCGGCGCGCTCCTAATCAGTCGTCTCGTTTCGAGTAAGCGCGATTTTTGTTTAAAAGCCACTCTACCCCGCACGCGAGCTATAAGCTACAAGGTGAAGACCTGGGCACCCCGCGCGAAACACTCTTTCTCTTTCTCTCTCTCTCATTTTTGGTACTTAAAAGAGATCCCTATCTACACGGCGTGTTTAAAAATAATTGCCGCGGTAGATCCGGTGATAGTCACGGAGTCGCCCTCACCTCGGCGCTTCCTGGCCTCTCGAGTGGCCCTCGTTCTACGATATAAAGGCGAACTCGTGCCCCCTCGGCGAGGGCACCCGCGGCCTCTTCCGCCGCCGGTCGAGTGGCACCCCACCTTTCATCCACTCTATCACAGCGTTTAAAGAAGTAAAGACTAAAGGTCCTTTATACGTGTCGAGTGAGCTCGCCTCAAGACCGCTCGAAAGCAGTCGAGGCTGCTCGTGGGGCAATGACGACGACGACGACGACGAAGACGACGACGACGGAGGGGTACGGAGCGTCCGGTTTGTCGGACGAAATTAAAAAAGGAAATATTGATACAACCCGCACAATTATTAATTATTATAGTCCCGTCGTTAATTACCAACGTCACAGCATGGACGAGGGAGACAAGGGAGACGAGGGACGCGGAAATTCGAAGAAACATATGCGTCCCATCTTCCTCCGATGTTTACAGCATTTATATTTATTTCACGTACAACTTGCATATATTATAATTATAATCGACAAACAGTAGTCTCTCATAACGGAAACAATTATTATTATTAAATGCGATTATAACTAAAGGGGGGCAAAGATGCGCCCAGCCGGATGAGGCGTGAGCCTCCTACACTCAAAAACAAGATTACTATATGTCTATATATACATATATATATATATATGTGTGTATATGTATATATGTATATGTATATATATATATTAGCCTTTGAATATTAGAGAATTAGTCTTTGTGTTGTGTGTGTGTGTGTGTCTGTGTGTGTCGTTTTATAGGGAACTCTTTACTTTCTATACGGCTCTTAATATTGTTTCGTATCGTTTCTCTCTCTCTCTCTCTCTCTCTCTCTCTCTCTCTTTCTCGTGCCCTTAATAAGGATCTCTACAGACTATTTTGCGAGACTGCGGAATCTCAGCTTATTAAAAATACACATCGCTCGCGGATGTATCATTATTGCGCGTTATATTGTGCATAAGTCATTAGGTACCTCATTTGTAAGGGGTTTTCAGGCGTTGTCTAGACATATCTCTCTCTCTCTCTCTCTCCCTCTCTAGTTAGGCCATTACCATCTCGGATAAAAGAATCCAGGGAAGCGCGCGCGCAAGCACGACTATTGAATCTCTAAGTATTTTATCATTAACAGTCAATAAGTTTTAATAAACGTGCACTACGCGTGCCTGAACACTGCTTACAGATTTGCACGATAGAGATACACGACTGAGATATTCGAGTGGGGATACGAGACACGCGAACGATGACACGGGGAAAGCACGGTAACACCGCGATCGTTGACGGTATCAATTCTTGGTTGCCGTACCATTCAGCCGACAAAAAAAATATTTTAACGTTAATTAACCGACATTAAAAAGAAACAGTCACGTGTTCGAAACGAAAACCACGGTTTTTCAAGTCCTCACTACGCATGCAAGAGATTTTAAACGTCATCGTTTCTAATCACTAATAATCTTAATTAAATATCTTGAGAATTTGTAAGAGATCAAAACGTATTTCAGCGTAAGGCTCTCCGAGTATTAAATTGTAATTTGTTCATCGCGTCCGCAGGTCCGCCAGACGCGAGCATCACTGAAATCGTACTCAACAATTAGCGTCGACAATTAGTCCCAGTCTTATTGAACAGTTCTCGAACCGTGCTTAAAAAAAAAGAAACGCTCAGTTTGCTAAGCCTTTATAGAAAACAAAACAAAAAAAAAAAAACATTTCCGCGTGCGAAAACATCATCGTTCTCTTTTTCACAGAAGAGACCGATTAAAAATCGAAAATAAAGATAATAAAATGGGATAAAAGGAAACTAAAAACGTATGAACCATCGCTCTAAAGCGTCGTGCGACGTAACAGAAATGAGATGAGGCGATGTGTGAGCAGCAGAGCTGCTGCTTAGTAATCGAAATGTAATAAAACGCGAGGCCAATGCGCGCGATACACACTTAGGATATTAAGATTAGAAGAACCACTTTAATAATCCGATAGTAATCTTGATTTTAAGCTAGCCTTCCGTCGACAAGCGCATTGTTATAGAAATCAATATGTTACACACATATTAACTAACCGAGAGAATTAACATGTTTTCAAAAGATATATCTGTGGATGTCGTCATTATGGACCAGTCCATAACGCGAGAGTAACATTGGCGCGCGAATGAAACGCCCGGTTTAACGTCGCGCGAGCGAGTTCGTCGAGACTCCCTCGACCAACTCGCAAAGCGCAATTTAGTTAAACTTTATGTATGTACCAGAAATTTTTCACTCGCGAGAGAAAAATACTCATCTAAATTTCGGTAAAGTTACAATTTCGCTGTAAAAAGGCGACCAGATTTTACGCGGCTCGTAAAGGAATCTCTCTAAAAAATAAAATTCCAAGATGTACAATTTTTTTTAAAGAGATTTTTACCTACGGTGTAAAAGCAACAGGTGAGTCCAACGTCTCGCGCGACGTCGTGAGAACCTGCACGAGATATTGTTGACTCTGGTACATACAAAGCAGCTGAAATGTTACATGCGCGTGCGCGTTTTTTCTTCGCTAGCGTAACAGTACAAAGAATATAAGTAAATATAAAAATCAAATAATAATATTAATAATAATAATAATTACAAAGAGGATCGTTATTTTAAAGCTTCTAACAATAATAAAAATGAATACTTTCCTTCGAGTTCGTAATAAATTAATAATGAGCTTTAAAAGCATTCGTACAATTCAGCTAACAATGGCGATCGACGATATGAAGATGAGTCATGGATCGCGTAACTCGTTTTATCATCCTCGTCGTAATTCACCTTCATTATCAACCGCGATAAGGCCGCGGCATCGGTGAGATTCAAGTGAAAGCGGTTCAGTGGATCTAGTGAAAGAGCGTTTGGCAGAATTACATAAACAATATGTCATCGAATGCAAAAGCGGCATTCGCATTCGTGAGTAGTACAAATAAGCCCAAGTTAGCGTACATACCTGGGATATAAATTCAATAAAAATATACGAGCGGTAAAGTTATGTAATTTAAGATAACGCCGTCTCTATTATTACCGTTTGGATATACGTTTACTCGACGTTCCGTCATTCTAATTAGTTGCTGTGTATTCGAAAACAAAAGCAGACGTGGCGTTAAGAACGAGGTTGAATTTGGTCATACGGTTGATTAATTCGACAGCCGCCCTACAATTTGCACTTGTTCTAAGATGCAGGTAGATAATGGATATCGCATTACGCGTTAACTGCTCAAGAACTTATTTATACTACTATAGAGAACGAGGGAACCCTGGCTCCCTTTTTTTCCTTGTCTTACGAAGACCGGATTTCATTAATGAAGAGAGGGTCTCGTAGCCCTCTGTTTCAACCTGGTTAATAACGCCTGCTCGCCGTCGTCCTCGGTTTTCGATGAAACTCCACGGAAACTCTCCGACCGATACTTGTCCCTCAAGAACGTCCTTCTCTCCTCTTTGTACTTTTCGATTCTTTCTCTACACTGCGGGTCCCCCAGGTCTAGGCCGCCGAGATTTCGCAATTGGATCTTCTCGGAGGCGCTCGAGCAGGTGCCGGAGCTGCTGCCGACGTTAGGCGTCGAGCAATGCTGCACGTCCTCGGACGTCGGTTTCACCGACAACGAGATGTCCTTCGTCATTCGATTGAACTTGGCCTCGTCCAGGGAGCGGCTCAGCGCCGCTCGAGTCGCCCTCGCGTGACGCGCCCGCAAGCAAGGTGGTAAATGCTGCGACGGCTCCTCGGATTTGCCCCTCGCGCAATCCAATTCTTGTCTCATCTTACTCTCTCGGACGATCTCCCTGCCGATCTCCGAATCAAAGCTCCTTCGCTCTCTGACTGTTTCGCTTTCGTATTTTCTTCTTACAGGCGTAGACGCGTCCCCTACCGCGCCTCCGGATAATCTTTGTAGAGCTAGCTCCTGCAAAATCGCCGCGGTGTCTCGTGGCGGAAGAACCACCGTGTCGTCGATGGCCGGCGACAAGGTGTTCGTGAATGTGCTCGACGTGTCCAACGTCCGTTCCATCACCTCGGACGCCCCTTCTGGCGCGTGTGCCACCTCGCAAGGCTCGGCTGCGTTCTCCGAAGGAATCCTCACTTCGATGTTGCCTCGTATTTGATTAGCTTGCAAGCTGACGCATTTGTGACCCTCGTCGCCACGTTTGGAAGCGCATTTGCGTATTTGTTGCGTATTACTCTGCTGCTTCTGCGAATTATTGTATCCGAAACTTTGGCACTTCTTTGACAGTCCGTTCGTACAATGGTCGTTGTCACGATCGTCTCGCGTAACGCTCGTCTCCTGATTTCCCTCGGATTTATTCGAGAATCGCGGATGATTCGTGACGTGTAAAGTGCGTGTCGCGCAATCACGCTGCTGCGCGCTCGTGTCCCTCGACAGACGGCGATAGTTCTCAAAGGTTTCCGTTTCCGCAAACAGCTCCTTATCGTCACGTATCTCGTTCCGATTTGTACCAAATACGTTCGCATTGTCCGCCTCGATGTAACACGCGCGAACCTGTTGCTGCTGCTCCCTCGCGTTAGACTCTTGGCCCGAATTAACATCCGTGCAGGAATATCGATTGCCATTCTCTCGATCGCGCAGTCGAGAATGGGTGTCGTCCGCGAGATTATCCTCGTTTACGAGACCAAAACTTGTCTGCGACTCAGCCTCTTCTCGTTCGAGCCCATGACTCGTATACTTCTTCGTATCGGTAACATCGAGTATCATCTCCTCGCTTTCCTGCATCGATGCACGACTTCCCGTCGAATTGTCGGAAGTCATTCCCATACGGAACGCGTCCGCGGTCGGAGGCAGCGTGAGCTCCAGCAGTGTTTCAGGAACATTCTCCGACGCTGGATTCGCGTCGCTTTCCACAAAGGAATCGTTGGGACTAGTCGATTCGCTGATCGGTGTTATAAAGGAATTAGCTGCCGTTCCTCCAACAATCACCCAGTCGCCGGAGTCGTTGTTGCTACTCGTCGCGCGCGGATTTTCCGTATTGGTGAACACTTTGTCGGAGCTGTCGCAAATTACGAATCCAGACTCCTGCAGCTCCTGTAGAGTTTGTTCGCACGACATGGGAGAATCGAGATCGGTCGTATTGGATGGCAACCTCGGCAAATCAGCCACCGCGGTAAGATTATTTGGTGAATCAGTAGACTCGTCGCGTTCGTTAGCCGCCTCTTCTTTTTCTTTATACGATTTAGATGAGATCTCCACAGAATGCAAACTCAGCTGTGTTACGTCCTTACGGGATGCGGCAACTCCGCTAGTTACAGCTTCTTCGCACGAAGAGGAGGATAATCTGTTACACGGTGTCATCTCTGTATCGTTGAAAATCGAAGCGACCGCGCTCGATTGACTCGCGACGCGATTTTCGGTACGCGATGTGGTCGCGTTTCTATCGTGCAATTCCACGCGTCCATCATAAGCTATAATCTTCTCACATGGCTCCAATCTCTTATCTCGGTCTTCTAAATTTATAGACAACCTATGGCTAGGATCCGACGACTTTTCAGAAGATGACGCACTGGTCTCCTTCAACTTATTCGTATTACTTCCGTCGCGCTCGTCGCCAATCTCTAACGGCAAAGTGAAACTTCGAAAACTTATTCTGGGGCTATTAGCTGGTACCGGCGACGTAGAGTGAGACGTGCCCTGCAACGTAGCGGGCGTTAATGGCGTAGAGGCTTCCGACAACAACGGTAGATAACCTGGGGTTTGTAACGGAGACGGTGTTTCGATACTGTGAATATCCGCACTTGTCGACACCATGACCTGAAAGATTCGATAGATTAGACATGACGTGCATATAGAAAATGACTGAGACTAATTTATGTTAATCACCTGATCAGGACTTTGGCTGTCTATGAAACGCAACTCGACGTCGCAATGCAATCTTTCTTCTAAGCGAGATCGTTTCCTCTTAGACCCGCCGGTCGCGGCGGCACATTGATTTCCTTCGGTTCTCTGCCGACGCGGTGACGCTTCTACCGACGCCACTCCGCCACCTTCCTCCTCCGAAAGCATCCTCATCTCTCGTTCTTCGAGATCGAAGTTAAGTTGTATCTCTGAGAGATCCAACGGCGAAGATGCGTTAGGCGCATCAGCCAAGTGATCAAAGTACGAATCGTGCGAGACGGATCGACTGTGACCGCAGGTTCTGATGGGAGGTGGTCCTCCTAAAAGCGGACCCAATCCATCTTCGCCGTCTAAACTGTCGGCGCTTTTGACGGGTCTCAGGCGTCGCAAAGAGTTCAAGGAACTTGGCACTGTTTCCGCTTGAGGTGGCGTGCCAATTTGCCTCGTTTTTCCGACAGCGCCCCTACCAAATAGCGCCCTCCAATTTAGCGAGGGCGATCGTTTCGAGCCATTTCGTTTGCGTGGCAGCTCTATGACAGTGTGATAGCGCAAAGGAAGGCCAGCCGGACCCGCTCCAACCTCTATGTAATCAGGCTCGCCTCTGAGACTTCTGTTGCGCGCTTCCTCCAAAGTAAGCAATCGCGCGGACGTGGTGATCGCCAAAGACTTTGGTCTGCCAACAGGACCATCCCCGAATATGAGTTCCGCGTAGCAGACTAGAAATTCCGTCACGACCGCCTGAACTCCGACACCCTGAAGGGCCGCTACACCACCCACTTCCAGCTCCTTGCACCTCAAGAGATTTGGCGCCCAGACGATGGCCACATTGCGCGGAGTCATACCTGTTTCCGTGCCACGCGCGGCTACCCTCACCAGGTGACGCATCAAATATTCCAGTGTCCTGCGTACATAATTTGATAAAGATTAGAATAAATCGTCGACTCGTTGCCGCGACAGGTGAACGTAACGAAAATGGAAATATGGATAAAACTACCTGTAATGTGGTGGCGGTAGCTTTCTAACCGCGTCTCTCATACGTCTCAATCTCTCTGCGTCGCTACTGGCTTGAACCGCATTGACGAAAGTGGAGTAAAGTTGATACGTGCACAATGGATTCGGCAGCTCTCTAAAGTACATCTTCAATAACGATGCTACGGAGTGGATATCTTGCAGAATGCTCTCATCGGAATGCAACGCTGGTACCCTATCTTCGTCGAAGGCGTTCCGCAATTTTTGAATGTTGGACGTTACGCCACTAAGACGATATATACCGTCGACTAGACCATGTTTCTCTATGAATTCCGCGCAGCACGTCAAAACGGTAGGCACTACAAAACGAATAATCTTTTTCGTCTTCCTTCCTCTTTTATATAGTTTATACTCGATATATCTAAATTATAAAAAGTATGCTAGAAAAAAATGTACCGTCTTGACCAGAGTTTAATAGATGTTCTCCCAAATCGCAACCAAATACGCGCTCTCGCAGTATACCCGATTGCTTCAATCTCCTCCTAGAAGGCCGATTTAGTATGAAGGATCTAAAGAAGGCGATCAATTTGCCATGTTTCCGGAGCACGGGCTTTACTGGTAATCTCGATCTGACCGTCGTCGAAACCGTCAAGTGACGCGGCACTTTGTCCCCGATTACGGCGACGCATTCGGCCGGAAAAAATCCAACCGCGAATCCATGCTTTCCACGCCACCACGTACTTTCCCCCGGAGGGGGCATGTCTATAACGGATATCATGTCGCCTACCTGTTTATCATATTAAATCACTTGGATTAGTCAGAGCGCAAAGTTCTCATAGTACAAAGACTTACAAGTTAGCTAATTAATTACCTGGAAAGAGATCTCGTCTTGGGCTTGAGCGGTGTAGGGTCTCACGGCGTATGCCGCGGCGACGGCTGGAGTATTGATAGGACAGGAATCCGATTCCGGCACCAGAATCCTTCTTCCCCTGTTATCGAGCTGTAGCCAATTTAATACCGGGCCACAGTTTAGGCCTTCGTGATTCAGCAGCGAGAACCGGGTCAAGTAATCCTTTAGTATATCACAGGCGTTTTTTGGCCGAACATCTGGAAGCTTCGTTAAGGAGGAAAACTTTCTGTCGAATATGCAGCGATGCAGCTGCTTATCGAACATGACGAAGTTGTCGTAGGACCTCTGTAGCGTCCAGCACGCGTCGCCGGATGTTATTCGAACGGCGTAGCTCTCCGAGTCGTTGGAACCCTCGTTGACGGATACCTGAAAGCCGAGCCGGTGTTTTCTTAACCGAACCTTCCGTGTGTTTCGCGTTTTGGCGTACCTCCAGAGTACCAAGCTCGACGTGCTCGTAATGAAAGTGGGCACACTCGTCGAGCTTCGGAAAGCGTGCGATGCTACTCATGTTGCTGCCAGAACTAACGGGCGTGCCGAAGTCGTCCGTCCGATTACCGCTCAAGCCCTGCAATTTCATTCACACAAGGGAATTAAATTCCTTCTGGAACTTTATAATCGAATTTGTGTAATAAATTCGACATTCTCGTGCGAGCTTTTTTAACCCTCAAAAGACTCCGTGCTTTTTGGCACCTTAAAAGTACTCCGTCGGGTCCTTTTTGCTTTTCGACTTATAAATAATATTAAATATCATTCAAAAAATTCCGCAAAATTCATGGATATTCCTTGAACTTTCCTCTTTTAAGCTGTGATGTTGGTTTCTAAAAATTTTTTTTCTTTAATAGTTTTTTTTTAGTTATTAGCATAAAGAAATTGAAAAAAAGTGATTTTTTTTTAAATTCATAATAAATATAAAAAATGAGTTTCAGGCTAAAAAAAAAATATAAAAAAAGATATTCAGGATCGTATTTTTCGGGTGGACGAAAACGACCCGACGGAGTCCTTTGAGGGTTAAATCCACTAAAGTGCGCTATAATTTTTAGTTTATTAACCTTCGTCTGAGACTCGATGTCGGTGAGCCGGTGAGCACGGGGCCTCTCTTGCGTCGACGGCCCGGGCATCTTTCGCAGCCTCTCCGTGGACGAGGACGAGGAGGACGAGGAGCCAGGCCTTTGACTCGATTTGCCACGCGCCAAGGTGGCCTTCTTCACGTTCCTCTCGATCGAGCCATCGCTTCTTTCCCGCAGTTTCTCTGCAGACACGACGGTGGAACTTGGATTATCGTGTCCAGAAGGACGCACTAAATCCCGGACGTCCTCGTAAAGGGCGTTTTATTCGCGTCATTCGGAGAACGATCACTTTTAACGTCTCGTTATCTCAGATCCGTTCGTTTAGGACTAATAAATGCCCTTTGTTAAAGGCATCTCGTATTAAAATCGATAGAAATTCGAGTATCTTCACGGGGCACGGCGCAATTATCGACCGACCGAATTTCCTTCGCGTCTCCGCGATACGTCTCGGAACGTCTGCGATCGTCTCGCGAAAGGGAAACGACCGTTTTTGGAATCGAGATCCGCGTCTGCGGCGGGTTTTTTTTTTTCTCCACGGCTCACCATATGCGCCGCATATCGCGCGACTTATCCGACGACCAACGCGGACGAAACTAAAAGCAAAGCCGCAGTCCGCAGTAAGTAAAAGGAAAAAAAAATCTCTTAACTACAGCTCCATCTCGACACGTCCCGTAAACGTTGTTACCGCGATAATGGCGATAACGAGAGCGAGAGATAAACATTAGGAACATTTCGGATGACAGGTCGACGGAACGTTATAGATTCTCGATTACACCGTTTTTCCGCCGTCGGTTACCAGGAGGCACGGCGGAAGTCGTCGAGTCGCGTTGGACGCTTCAGGGCGTTTCGGCTCGATCGGCACCGCGCCCGGAGCCCGGAGCGCGATCGAGCGCAGGCCGACACCGACACGGACACGCGCGCGGGGGCTGTCGGCGCGCTTAACAAGGCGAGTCTATTATCTAAGGCGCGCGGAAGTGCCAATAACCCGAAGGCGGTGGCGGCAGCGGCGGTGACTCCGTTTCGGGCTGCCCGACATCGGGACGACCGCGCCGAGGAGTGTCCCCCGCGCGCGGATTCACGTGCGCCGACAGCTCCGGCGCTCGCGACGCGTTCCGATACGCGGAAAACGATACGACGGATTACGGAGTAAACGAAGCAACGGATTCACGGCATTCGCGCACGCGACTCGCGAGCGAGCGAGCGAGGGGGACCGACGGCCGACGTGTATATTTACATCGCGAGCGTACCGCAACCGCGCGACGTGAGGAGGGATCGCGGAGCACGGGGGGGATCGGGGAGAGAGAAAGAGAGAGAAAAAGAGAAGGAAGGATTGATATCGGACCTTTCCGCTTTCCGCACCGGCGAAATCGCGAAGTCGCGAAGACTGCGAACAGCTGTGGGTCTCCGCAGCTCACCCCCCCTAACCCCTCTCTCCCGCGCTCGCTCCTTGCTAGCCAATGCTCGCCACTGTGCGGCTCGAATCTTCGCGCTGGGATCTGGGATATAACGGCGCTATTATGTCACGAGCGGTCTCTTTCTTTCTTTCTTGCCTCATTTTTTCTCTCTCTCTCTCTCTCTCTCGTTTCAACGCTTCGTCGCGCACGCTCGGGCGAGGATAAACTCGGGAGGGGAAAGAGAGGGACGGGTCGGCGCGATGCGACGCTACGAACAGGGCCGCTCTCATTCTCGCTGATTCTCGCATCCTCTCTTAACAAGCCGGCGCGGACTCGAGGGGGGAGAGAAACGTACCCGCCGTCGCTCCCGATTATTGAGAACCCCTGGTGGTCAGCCGGATATTTCGCCGCCTGCCGGAGAGGAAAGTCCGCGCACCCGCACCGTGTCCGCTGCCTCCATTTGCCTCCGTTTTACGTCGAGGCTGGTGCTCGCGCGGGTGGAGCCCAACGAGACGGCGACGGAGGCGGCGATCTCGTTGCGATCACGGTCGCGTTCTCACTCCTCTGCATCACCGTTTCACTCACGCGGCCGATCGCGAGACGCGACGCGAGTACGTCCTTCGGCGGGACGGTCGTGCGAAGTTAACCCAGCCTCGCGACGGATCACAAACGGATCAAAGACGCTTCTCTCAACGCCGATGCCCACCCGCCCGCCTATCCGCCACTACTCCCCGACCTAACCTAACTTCGCGTCACCTAGCCTGACGCGACGCAACTGGACGCAACTCGACGCGTCCGTCGTCGCCCGTCACAAGTGTCACCAATACCCACTACCCACCAACGAGACGGATTCTAAAAAAGGGATTCTCTCATTTTGGTTTTGCAAAAAATAAACAAAATTATTCATTGGATTACCGGTTTTATTTAACACACTGATCTCGACTAAATTCCGATTAACTTAATCGAAGATTTCGTGTCCCTCGCAGTCTCGTCCTCCGTTTGTTTTTTTCCGAGCGTCGTCGCGAGATACGATCGATAACAAATCGGCTGCGAACGCAGCTTGCGCGCTGGACGAATTGCTCGATCGCGAAAGCGCTAAGCAACGATCTCGAAAGTTGATGTTTGCGCTGTGCCTGATGATTCCACTCAGCGCGACGCTCAGCACGCGACAGAACCTCAAATTCTTGCCCGGATTGCCGTGTCCGTCGTCCTTGACGTTCTTGACTCCTTGACTCATACTCGCATTCTGTCAAACAGAACCCGAGCCTGTTTCGATCATCAATTCTTGCTTATTCGTTCGCAAGAGAAACGTATACGAAAATTCTGCTCTTTGGGGTTTGGGGTCCGCAATGCGAGTCGTAAATCATAAAGGCCTTCACACATAAAGGCTACGGTCAACGTAACGCTACAAATGTTTTGGAGCGTTCTTCTTCTCTTTCTTTCTTCATTGAAAGAAAAGAGTGGAAAAGAGAAGAGGAATGTGTGTGTGTTTCGAAGCTTTTGTAACGTCACGTTGACCGTAGCCAAAATCGCGTAAGGACGTAAAACGTAAGCGTAAGAAAATCGACCAATCCCAATTAAGTATTGTGCTGTCCGTAATCCAAGTAGGGGAAAATACTCGATTTTACGTCCTTACGGCATTTTATGTGTAAAGGCCTTAAGTCGTAAGAAATTGACCAGTTAGGGCCTGGACACACTCTTTCGTAACAGTAAAGTTTCGACCACGCGCGTTGCTCGATTCGGCCGTCTGTAACCGTAGACGTAAGAATTGAGCAACGCGCGTGGTCGAAACCTTACTGTTACGTTCTACGAAAAGTGTGTGTGCCCTGTTTTTACAGTTAAATTTGAGGAAAATGATCGACTGTGATTGGTCAATCTCTTATGATTCACAACTCGCATTGGGTGCTTTTCATTTAGCGACTCAAATCGACACAAGCGTCTTTCTGTCCTTTTTCAACATAGTGAACAACAAAGGTAAAGTGAGGCTGAGTTTCCACTGAGCGCGTCACGCGTCACGTCATCCGTCGCGACCAATCAAAACATCCTATTTTATTACATCATATGTAATGGGATGTTTAGATTGCTTAATAACAGATGACGCGACGCGTGACGCGCACAGTGGAAACTCAGCCTGACACTTGTGTCGTTAACTGAAAAGCATTCTTGTACAATACAGCTTTTCCACTCATCGCAGCACGCTCATTGGATATCGCACGTCACGGACGATGTAGGCTCCGGTTCCGATATTATTCACTGCCAGTACTAAAAATCTATGGTTTACGTCACATACACTATAGATTTTCAGTACTAGCGGTACTGGCAGAGTGAATAACGGAACACAGCCCTTATCGCGCTGGTTGTCGAGGCCATAAGGTTTCAACCAATCGCGTTACTCAATTCGGTTACATACTACCGAATCGAGCAACGCGATTAGTCAAAAGCTTACTGTTACGTCTTCCTGAAAGTGTGTGTGCGTGTGTGGCCACTGGCCAGCATTTCTCTCGCGCGGTAAGAATGGGTAAGGACGAGCGCGGGCGATGACAGTGGCACGTCGATGTACTTTTTTTGTCTTTCCCTTTTTTTACATTTCGCTACGCCCGATCCAGTAGCGGTTCGTCCGTGTGGAAGGGCAAAAAAATTTCCCACAGAGAGATATACATGGTCACGCGGTGACGGTGACTCGGCTCGTCCCGAACCGATTACGACGCTCGCTGCGTCAGGTGAGACGTCGAAGCAGAGCACGGTGGACGCCCGTCCACCCGGAGTCTTGACCCCCGCGCGGAACCGCCGACTCGGCTCGAATGACAGAACGAGAACGAGTGGACGAACCTAACCTCCAGGAGAAGCAGCGGGTCGTCGGCCCGGCGCGCAAGATTCGTCACCGGTGAGTCGACGTCGTCTTTCTGTTTGTTTTTGCGCGTGCCGGGCGCTTCGGCATGCCCTGGGTCAAATCGGGGGGGGCGATCGACACGCGACCCCTCTCGAAAATGTCGCGGTTCTCGCGCGTTGACCACGCTCGAGCGGTAGCCACGATGGGACGGGACGGGCAGGGACGGGGACCGCGTCCGCGGACGGCGTGGAAACGCTCCGCTCCGCTCCGCGCCGTGCCGTGCCGTGTCACGCCGCGCGCGTGAGCCAATCGGCGCCGCTCGTGCGTCGCCTGACACTCGGCTCGGCCAATCGCCGCCTCCTCCTAATTTTTTGACAATCTCACGTGAAAATCTACAGAATGAACAATGAACCACGCGAGAGCCACGGATCGTCCGCGATAGTCCGTGATTCGAAATGCGAATTTGAAAGAGACGCCGTAGGTTCTCTCGATAAGAAAAAAAAGGAAGGCGAGAAAAAAAGGACCGATATGAATGTCGAGTCGAACGCCGCCGTGCTTGATCCCGCTCCTGTAATTCTCCGCGTTAACGCAAAAAGTGTTGGTCGCTCATGGGATCTCAAACGTCCTGTTAATTCCGTTGTTGAACGATAAGCGTGATCTTTCGCGGTTCTTTTCACGCCGAGGCGACCCTCGGAAATCCCGAAGAGTCTGTGGTTCTTATTGTCTGGTTGCGTAATCGATATTAGAAGTTTTTACGCGCTCGTAAGAACTTTGTACACGCGGCGTCGACTTTCATTTCACTTCCGCAGGTCATTCATTCGCGAGATCGGCCGCTCGAGGAGTCGTTGATGGTTGTCTGCGCTCCGTATGCAAATACTCCTTGCTGATGACGCGCGTGTTTGCGGTCCTTGGCAGCGATGTAAACAAAAGCGCGCGCGTCTCAACCTCGCACGCGTGTAAATAATGAGCGAGCGCCGTACTTTCCGGCTGTCGCAAATTCGCCTTGCTAATGCACAAAAGAAAAACAAAATATGATTCGACGAGAGCGATTAGATGAGTGACTGGAGACTTGAGAGGCGGTCGAAGAGAAAGGGAAAGAAAGCTCGGAGATCTCGAGGATCGAAAAGGGTTGAAGATACATGCAAGCTAAAGTTCTGATGGCATTGACGCGCGAAAGCTCCACGGGGAATAACTGCGGAGGCGCGATCCCGGATGATCGACGTGATTGCCGCATGACCGCGGCGACGTTTAGCGACGACCCTTGAACCCGCGAGCGAGCTTCGGTCGTGCTCGGCCCATGCGAGACACGTATGTCGCCGTCGCCCCGCGCCGCGGACAACTTGTTCCGCCTGGATCTCTCGGCGAGTCAGTGCAGCGCGCGCAATCCGGTGGGAATTGTCGTCGTCGTCGTCGTCGTCGTCGACGTCGTGGTCGTACTCCTCAGTACCCTGTCAGCCCGCGATTCCTCCACGCGGCGCCGGTTCTTCTCGATCTCGTTATATACATGCCACTCGACATAGGGGAGGAGGAGATGCCAAGGTGGAGAACGTAAACGTGGTATGCTACGCCGTCTTCTGGACACCCTGTACGGTACTTTCCCCATAATTTCTATCGTATACGCACGCACCGTGTTTACGCACCTGTGCGTCTCTCATCCCTCGAAACGATCACGGTATCCACGGTGGGTGCTCTCTCTTCTCTTCTTTCCTCTTCCTCCTCTTTTTGGAGCGCGCGAAGGGAGCGATTTCCTCGCGTCGCCTACCTGCCGAGGGGCTCTACGTTTCTGCGCGATTCTCCTGGTGAGTAGCAATAAGCTTTTCGAGGCGTCCTTAACGCCCGGACCTTCCGAGGGAGATCGCCGTGATTCAAATCGCATCATTCTCCTCGAAACGATCGTTCCCGCTTCCGAAAGGAACATGTATACACACGCGCGAATGTGTTTTTGAAGGTAACGTCGAGCGCGCGTCGGAGTCTTCCGGTACGGCGGCAGGATCCAGGGAGGAGACTGTCCACTGTGTCAATTCCTGTACCAAGTCCGCTCGCGCGAAAGTGATGTCGGAGACACCGGTGAGCTTTGTCGTCGGGGAGCCCGAGCATGAGCCCGATCCTAATCGCGATCCCGATCCTAGCGAGGTGCTGGAGATCGAGGATAGCTTCCCGAACGAGAGCAGCGATAGCGGCAATTTGCAGACAAATGTCGCGGAAGGACTGGTCGAACGCCGTAGGCGGCTCAGGTGATTTTTGTTTCTTTTTTCTTCTTCTCCCGTTGTCAGTAACGAGCAAAAGCAGATCCCGATTCAGATGCCCCTGCGGATGAAAGGGAGCCTGTTATCGGTTATCTCGAACGAGTCGCCCGGCGTCGGGGCGGCTACCCGCTACCCGCGTCGTTCGCCGTCCGCGCGAGTCTCGAGAGTGTGAATAAGGATGAGACGGCGGAAAATTCGTCAACTTGCGCACCTACGAGAAAGCTAGGGAAGGAAAGGGAACGACGCGATATGTATCTTCGTAACCTTTTTCACCTCTGTCACCGCGCGACAATGAACGTTCAACGTTTGAATATTCAAAGAGTCGCCTCCGCGCAATTAAATACGACCGCCGCATTCTGCAAAAAAAAAAAAAACGTGGTTTTTCAGAATGCACGGTCTTAAAATATTTGGGTTTTAGATAAATCGTGAACATCCACGCACGTCGGACCGATTGGGTTCTCTACCATGTATTAAATAAGCATTGCAAACGACACGAATTCGACCTTACGCGGTTATCGCGGCTAACAAGATACTTTTAAAGACCCGATAATGCAAAACTGGTATCTTTTTCCTATTTTTTTTTTATTCTACGCGCACACACACACACACATACACAACACTACACTTTCTTCGCTCACGAGTTATAACATTACGAGTTACAAATACGGTATACGTAAATAGGACGTTATCGCGTAATCTTCGATGTGGTCGTACGATCCTTCCTTCAAGAGTTAAAAGACCGAATGAGAAGCTAGAAGCTACCGTCTTTACGCGCGACGATATGTGATATATGACATTGGACGGAGAGACGATTATGTAATATGTTTTCACGTCGTTTCAATTTTAGAGCGTGTCGTAATTCGCGTAGGTTCAAAAATTTTTATATATTTATATTTTTATATATTTATATTATTTATATTTTTCAGATTTTTTATACGAATTAGAACGTTTTTCAGAAAAACTCGGAACAAAACACTCACAAAATAATAATAAAATATTTCAGATTTTTCCTATAACCGATATATTTTTATAAAAATCTGAATAAATTTAAATTCTAATATAATATTCAAAGACGCGATCGCATGGGGAAAAAATAATGAAGCCAATCTGCGAAAAGGTTAAAGGCCTCAAAATTCCTTTAACATTGTAATTGATGACGACTGCTTTTTGCTCGATACGTGAATGAGCTTGATAAGCAGATTCTGAAATGTCGCACGTTGATCACGTGATCGATACAAGATACAACGATATCAATATATCATATAAATATAATTTTATAATCCTCTTCGTGCCGATATTAGAGTGATATTATTATTATTTTGATAACAATATCGAAGTGAGATCGTGTCGCAAAGTGAATGCAAAGTAGATGCATCATATTTTCATATCAAACTATATATGTTAGAATAAGATATGAAACATCCTGTTTCAAAGCGATTGATGTTTTGACCTTGTCTTGACGCTTTATAACAATAGTCGAAGAAGAATTAATTTATGCGAGAAGAATCGTATTGTTTCGTTTAGCAAAAATATTGATGGTCTTAGAATTGTGAAAGTTTTGACTAAAAATTTTTATTGACGTCTTTTCGAATCAACTAGTTTTTTTCCACACTCATTTCCATGTTGTAGAAAACGAAGATATTTGGATAGTCAGGGGAAGTGAGTGACAATAGGCAATAGGCCTGTTCTTTTCAGCTGAACTAAAGCACGGTTTATCTTTCCTCTTTTTCTTTTCATGTTGGAGAGACAAAGAGAAAAGACGAACCGTGCAAGAAGTTCAGCTGAAAAGAGTAGACCTTATGAGTGAAACATGTTACACAATGACAGAGTAATGGAATCAATTATTTAAAAAATAGAGAACCGCTCGACTTTTTTCCTGGTGGAAAGATGTCTCAGAATTTTTCATACCTATTATTAATTAATTAGAATTTCTATAAAAATTTTCAGATTTTCTCAGAATGTTCAAAATTTTTCAGATTTTTTATACGAATTGGAACGTTTTTCAGAAAAATTCGGAACAAAACATTTACAAAATAATAATAAAATATTTCAGATTTTTCCTACCAAATATATTTTTGTAAAAATCTGAATAAATATGTGAAAATCTGTGCAATTTATCAGACATTTTTATACAAACGGATACTGAAATATTCTGAAAATCTTCATCCAATTATTTTGGAAAATATCTAAGAATTTATATATATATTTTTTTAAATTTTTTATAAATCTCAATTCTTACAAAATTTCTGAGAAAATATGAAAAATTGTTTCACCAGGATTGTTACTATCTTTTTGTTTTCCAATTTGCCGTAAGAATGTCACAATATTACTCGTTAAAACATTATTAAATTATTGAGTTTTTAATTATAAATATACAAGATTATTAAAAAATTAGAAAGGTCCTGTACGTGCTTCTTTCTCTTCTCGAGCGTGCATGTAAAAAAAAAGGTATAAGGGGATTCGCGTGTATCGAGGAAGGAAAGCCGTGTGGATAATCGGTAAGAAACTTGCTTGACTGCTGACGAGATAGTCGAAACGTCACGATAAGTTATACGTTTAATTTTTCATAGGAAACCCAAATTCTGCTATGCAAAACAGCCTGTTGCATGTGTTGTAACTCAAAAATATTCTTCATAATTTAGATTTATAATGACACGAATGACGTCGTGAAATTAATATTCCCCGACGCTCATTTTTGAAAATCATATTTTTAGAAATTATCTTCTTCGAGTGGTCGTTGCAATGCTATTTGAGAGAAAAGATCTTGCATTTCGCTCGTTATCCAGCCTCGCGAATATCTCATAGCTGTCGAAACAAGACAACTTATTTATTTCTTACATTTATCTTATCATCTTTTTTATTATGATTATCTTCTATATTTTCAAAGGATTTTATATCTCTCTCTTCTTTTGCATTTGAGTGCTTTCGTTGCGTACATGCAAATGCGTACACGCAACGATGAAAATGACGAGCTATGGTGTTTTATGACGATATGCAGACGTGGTAACGCTGACCTTGATTTACAGGATTATCTGTGCATCTCAAAATTATCGATAACATCTTTCGCATTGTTTAAACGAGGCGAAGCGTTATAGCGTGGGAGCTATTCAATTTTTATCCTGCAGGCTTTCGCAATTGCGCGCATTATTTATTTGTTTTTGCTATTCTGGAGTTTGCAAACATTTCGGCCATTCATCCGGGAATTGCATGATGAGGTGGATAAAGAGATTTATCTTGACGGAAAATACAGAGAGGGATTTAAACTGGAAGAGCTCAGATAGTCTGTCGACTCATGTCTCCAAAACGAGCATGGCGAGAATCAGCGATACCGAAGAGAAGAATACGGACGAGACGCGAACAAAAAATCCATCCAGATTAATGTAAATTTTATTTTGCGAATATATGTATATAGACACCTTGTATAATCCATGCTCAAAACGTTACATCGCCAACTACGCGCGTCAAGCGAGCCTTGAGAAAGAAAGAAGGAAATTTTAATTGACATAAGAAAATGATCAGAAAGTCTCAATCTCCAATTAACTGAAATAATTAGAATAATCATAAATGTCAGGAAAGTTTCGATCACAAATTTCTCTCAAAAAGAGAGAAATATATATGCTATTATTATTATTATTATTACTTTAATATTGAGGCTGCATTCCGATATTCACTGTCAGCAACTTTTAGTACTGAAAATCTATAGTATACGTGACGTAAAATATAGATTTGCAGTACTGACAGTGAATATCGGAATGCAGCCTTGAATGAATGCATTTTTTCTCTTTGGATATCAGACAGATGTATTATTCAGCAATGAATGTTAAATAAGCTTCGAAATTATGGAATTTTAAGTAGGAGATTGCGAGATTAAGTAGTAGATAAGAAAAATGAAATAAATTGAAAGCCTCAAATTATTATAATATTATGACGGAAAGTACTGTATCGCGCGAACTATTTGAGGCTCAAACACTTTTATTTTTTTGTACGTTTCGTATTTCTTACGGGCGGGTTGATGATGTGAGATGTTTTTGCTCGTAATGAACGAAGTACATCACTGGCCAATATTTATGCAGATGTATGCGGAACGTAGTTTACGGGATTTTAAAATATGTATCATCGAGTATGATAATATACCTCTAACACCACAATATATTGCAGCAGTATTGCACGGCAAGATTGCAATATTGCAGCAATATATCTATCTCCGCGTAATATTGCTGCAATATTATAGCAATGTTGTGGCACTACATTGGACAAATATTATATAGAGGGGTAAAAGCCATAGTGGTGAAGTCAAATTTTTCAAGATATTGACTTGTGTGCATAGATGCAATATATACAATATAAATTGCATCTATGCACACGAGTTATTTTAAAAAATTTGACTTACACCATTATGGCTTTTACCCCTCCATATCTCTGAGCTAATTTATTTCTTAATTCACCAAATGCCTATATTTTTATTAAGGAACTTTATATATTAAAAGCTGATCAAAATAAATCATTATCTTTATTATAATGATTATAACTAAGTTAATTTATTTCTTAGTTCATCGAATGTGGATAGTTTCCCATTAAGAAACTTCATACATTTAAAGTAAATCTAAATAAATCATTATTTTTATTACATTCAACAATAAGCTAATTTATTTCTTAATTTATCGAATATATATGATGCCTTAATATGTTGCAATGCCACCTTGCAGCAATATTACTGCAAGACTGACATAATATTACATTCCAATATTGTTGCAACGTATCAGCACTATTGCACTGCAAGTGCAATATGACAATATTGCTGCAATATATCGTGCTGTTAGGGACAATGAATACCTACTCATGAACGTGTACATGTTTTGATAGGCCCAGCATGTCGCAGGGTACGGTGATGATCCAAGCGCAAAATCGGCTTCTTGAGAAGGACTTTACCGTTGCGACTCCCGAAGAGTTTGTCCATCGTTTCGGAGGCACCAGAGTTATCAACAAGGTAAGCGTTTGCTTCAAACGCCCGGAGCGAGAAAAGGTTGACATTGCTACGGATCTTTACATTACAGACCGTCGTTTTGTAGGTGCTGATCGCCAACAATGGTATCGCGGCAGTTAAATGTATGCGATCGATTCGACGCTGGTCATACGAGATGTTTAAAAACGAGAGAGCTGTGCGTTTTGTGGTGATGGTCACGCCGGAAGATTTGAAGGCGAACGCGGAATACATCAAAATGGCAGATCAATACGTGCCTGTACCGGGTGGGAGCAACAACAACAATTACGCTAATGTGGAACTGATCGTCGATATCGCGATACGTACTCAAGTCCAAGCAGTTTGGGCCGGATGGGGCCATGCTTCGGAAAATCCTAAACTTCCGGAGCTACTCCACAAAAATAACATCTGTTTTATTGGTATAAATAAAAAGTATAATTTGTGTTTCTCCAGCTGTTATTTTGCCGATAAGAATCAATAAAATGATCGTGACAACAGCTTTTTGCGGGATTTTAATATTCATAAATTTGCATACTTTCATGTCGATGCGCTCTTACATTCTCATGTTCCTAAATTCTTCGGCAGGACCGTCCGAGAAAGCCATGTGGGCTCTAGGTGATAAGATCGCATCGAGCATAGTCGCTCAAACCGCGGATGTCCCAACGCTTCCCTGGTCAGGATCGGAATTGACAGCGCAATACAGTGGGAAAAAAATCAAGATATCATCGGAACTTTTTAAAAAGGGATGCGTTGCCACCGTGGAGGAATGTCTGGCAGCGGCTAACAAGATCGGCTTCCCGGTTATGGTAAAGGCGAGCGAAGGTGGTGGAGGTAAAGGAATTAGGAAGGTTGAAAACGCTGAGGAATTACCCGCTTTGTTTAGGTAAGACCCAAAGTTCCGCCCCAAAAAGAGGACTTTAATTGTATAAACTATTGCACTGCACTGTGTAAACCATTTTCATCGCAAGGATTTCTAACGTTTAGGCAAGTACAGATCGAAATACCTGGCTCACCAATATTCATTATGAAACTGGCTAAATGCGCTCGTCACTTGGAAGTGCAATTACTGGCCGACATTTATGGTAACGCAATATCATTGTTCGGACGTGACTGCTCTATCCAGAGGAGACATCAAAAAATTATCGAGGAGGCACCTGCCGTGATCGCCAAACCAGAGGTTTTCGAAGAGATGGAAAAAGTAAATATCACAGTAATTATATTTTTGACAACGTTGTTATTGACTGCGCTATTAATTGTCTACTATCAAATGACAGGCCGCTGTGAGATTAGCAAAAATGGTGGGATACGTTAGCGCAGGTACCGTTGAGTATCTGTACGATACAGCGGGGAGGTATTTTTTCTTGGAGTTGAATCCTCGTCTTCAAGTGGAACATCCTTGTACCGAGATGGTATCGGATGTAAATCTACCGGCCGCCCAACTACAGATAGCCATGGGTTTACCATTGCATCACATCAAAGATATACGTCTTTTGTACGGTGAAAGCCCCTGGGGCGATAACCCGATCGATTTTGACCAACCACGTCATAAACCTCAACCGTGGGGTCACGTTATCGCAGCTAGAATTACTAGCGAAAATCCTGACGAAGGTGAGATTACTTTCTACCGCAAAAGCTTTAATCTTGTATACAAATTATATAATTTGCTTGGATTTTAGGCTTCAAACCGAGTTCCGGCACGGTGCAGGAGTTGAATTTTCGATCATCCAAAAATGTATGGGGCTATTTCTCAGTTGGAGCTTCGGGGGGACTCCACGAGTTCGCGGACTCTCAATTTGGCCATTGCTTCTCTTGGGGTGAAGACCGTAATCAAGCTAGAGAGAATTTAGTCGTAGCCCTAAAAGAATTGAGCATCAGAGGCGATTTTAGGACGACGGTCGAGTATCTTATCACTTTGCTGGAGACCGAATCCTTTCAACAAAATAATATAGATACCGCTTGGCTCGATTTGCTGATCTCTGAACGTGTCCGAAGCGACAAACCAGACATCTTATTGGCTGTTACCTGCGGAGCGCTTCATATCGCTGATAGAACGATTACAGCCGCTTTTGCTGGCTTTCAAACTGCCTTGGAGAAAGGCCAGATACAAGCCAGCAACGATTTAGATAACGTTGTTGACGTAAGTTTCTGTTCCATGTTGTTCGAGTAATACCTATCGCGCAAAATGCATTTTTCGAACTATTTTGGAATTGATTTTATACGTTATGGACTATGTACTTTCATTTTATTTTCGTTTTCTGTCACTATATTATGTCTTGCAGGTAGAGCTTATTAACGATGGATACAAATATAAAGTACAGGCTGCCAAATCCGGTCCCAATACTTACTTTCTCGTGATGAACGGTTCTTACAAAGAGATCGAAATCCATCGAATGTCGGACGGAGGATTGCTGCTTTCGCTGGACGGTGCCAGTTTTACGACTTATATGCGTGAAGAGGTGGATCGTTATAGGATTATTATTGGAAATCAGACGTGCATTTTCGAAAAGGACAATGATCCATCTTTACTGAGATCACCGTCGGCCGGCAAGTTGATCAATTTCTTGGTCGAGGATGGCGGCCACGTTGGCGCCGGTCAAGCGTACGCCGAAATCGAGGTAATGAAGATGGTCATGACCGTTACCGCCAGCGAGGCGGGAAGCGTGTTTTATGTGAAGAGACCTGGCGCTATATTAGAAGCCGGTACATTGATCGCGCATCTTGAGCTGGATGATCCGTCATTGGTGACAAAAGCGCAAGAATATACGGGACAATTCAGGACAGCAGCGGGATCGACTGTACCGGACAAACTGAATCATCTTCATGCCATGTATCGAAACGCTTTGGAAAATACATTGGCTGGTTACTGCCTGCCCGATCCGTACCATTTGCCGCGTCTACGTGAGCGAATCGAAAAGTTCATGTTTTCATTACGCGATCCTAATTTGCCGTTGTTGGAACTGCAGGAGGTGATCGCAACGATATCCGGCCGGATCCCCGTCTCAGTGGAGAAAAAGATTCGCAAATTGATGTCTCTGTACGAGCGAAACATCACGTCAATTTTAGCTCAATTTCCCAGTCAGCAGATTGCCGCCGTAATCGATGGACACGCGGCGACCTTATCGAAGAGAGCCGAGCGAGACGTGTTCTTCATGACCACTCAAGCCATCGTGCAATTAGTACAAAGATACCGGAACGGTATACGCGGCCGAATGAAGACCGCCGTGCACGAACTTCTCCGGCAATATTACACAGTCGAGAGCCAATTCCAACAAGGTCACTATGACAAGTGCGTTTCCGCGCTGATAGAGAAGTACAAGGATGACGTAGCTACAGTGACCGGGATGATCTTCAGTCATAATCAAGTGACAAAGAAGAACGTACTAGTCACTATGCTGATTGATCATTTATGGGCTAACGAACCTGGTCTTACGGACGAGCTGTCGAGCACGTTGACGGAATTAACCAGTCTGAATCGCACGGAGCACAGCCGCGTTGCGTTGAGAGCCAGGCAGGTATTAATCGCCGCCCATCAGCCTGCATACGAGCTCAGGCATAATCAGATGGAATCTATATTCCTTTCTGCGGTTGATATGTACGGGCACGACTTCCATCCGGAAAATTTGCAGAAACTCATTCTCTCGGAAACGTCCATCTTCGACATACTTCATGATTTCTTCTATCATAACAATCGTGTGGTGTGCAACGCAGCCTTAGAAGTCTACGTGCGACGAGCTTACATCAGTTATGAACTGACATGTTTGCAACACTTGGAGCTGTCCGGCGAAATCCCATTAGTGTATTTCCAATTTGTTTTACCCAGTAATCACCCTAATCGTCAGAATCAGTCTCTGGTAGATCACAGAGCCGGCGCGATGGCGGCTTTTGAGGATCTCGATCAGTTCAGCCAGTACGCGGACGAGATTTTGGACTTGCTGGAGGATCTGTCGAGTCCCACACCGGTAATGTCCGCGAAACTGTTGGAGGCAGTGGATGCTGTCGGTAGCGAATCACGGCACAGTACGTCAATCAACGTCTCCTTGAGCGCGGCTGAGACGGCAACTGCAGCGACAGCGGCGACTATCAACGACAAATTCGCCGAGCCGGTTCACATATTGAGCATCGCGGTTAAAGAGAACGGCACCGAGGACGACGCCACCATGGCCAGGATGTTTGGAGATTGGTGCGCGAATAACAAGGACGAGCTGATATCCCGCGGCATCCGAAGAGTTACGTTCGCCGCGCTCACGAGGCGACAGTTTCCCAAGTTCTTTACCTTCCGTCAGCGAGAGGGCTTCGTCGAGGACAGAATCTACCGTCACCTCGAGCCTGGCTGCGCTTTCCAATTGGAATTGAATCGCATGCGAACTTACGATCTTGAAGCACTTCCGACGTCCAATCAGAAGATGCACCTGTATCTCGGACAAGCCAAGGTCGCCAAGGGCCAGCAAGTTACGGATTATCGTTTCTTCATTCGCTCGATCATACGACATTCTGATCTGATCACCAAGGAAGCTAGCTTCGATTATCTTCACAACGAGGGCGAGCGCGTCTTGCTCGAGGCCATGGACGAGCTGGAGGTTGCGTTCTCGCATCCTCTCGCTAAGCGCACCGAGTGCAATCACATCTTCTTGAACTTTATACCCACGGTCATTATGGATCCCAGCAGAATAGAGGAAAGCGTGACGAGCATGGTGCTGCGATACGGGCCGAGATTATGGAAGTTGCACGTTCGACAAGCGGAGATAAAGATGACCATACGGCCCGCACCGGGGAAACCGACCTCCACTGTGCGTCTGTGTATCGCCAATGACAGTGGCTACAGCATCGACCTGCACCTTTACACGGAAGCCACCGATTCCAAGACGGGTATCATTCGCTTCGAATCTTATTCGCCTACGGCGGCCAATGCGACCAATTGGAGGCCGGGTCCTATGCACGGCTTACCGATCTCCACGCCGTATCTGACCAAAGATTATCTCCAAGCGAAGAGATTCCAGGCGCAGAGCGCCGGTACGACGTACGCTTATGACTTGCCGGACATGTTCCGGCAGCAACTCGAGAAGCTGTGGCAGAGGTACATTGAGGAGAGGCCACCGAGCGAAGGTCAAAGTCCGATTACGATTCCTAATCCGGTGATGGATGTCGTGGAGTTGGTGTTGGAAGGAGAACAGCTGGTTGAACAGAAGCGACTGCCGGGCGAGAACGATGTCGGCATGATCGCGTGGCGGTTGACTCTGTATACCCCGGAATATCCATTTGGCAGGGACATTATACTCATCTCTAACGATTTAACGTACTTGATAGGCTCATTCGGGACGCGCGAGGATCTGGTGTTTTACAGAGCTTCCGAGAGAGCGAGACAGCTCGGGTGTCCGCGCATATACTTTAGCGCCAACTCTGGAGCACGTATTGGCCTGGCCGAGGAGGTAAAAGCTCTTTTCAGGATTGCGTGGGAGGACGAGAACGAGCCGGAGAAGGGTTTCAGATACATATATCTCACACCGGACGATTACGCGCGCTTGGCGCCCCTCAATTCGGTGAAAGCCTCGCTGATTGAGGATCCCGCGGGAGAGTCACGTTATAAAATCACGGACATCATCGGCAAGGACGATGGCCTGGGAGTCGAGAATTTGAAGTACGCCGGTCTAATCGCGGGGGAGACATCGAGAGCCTACGAGGAGACGATCACGATCTCTATAGTGTCGTGCCGTGCGATCGGTATCGGCGCCTATCTGCTGCGTCTCGGCCAAAGGGTAATCCAGATCGAAAATTCGCACATTATTCTAACTGGTTACAGAGCATTGAACGCCGTGCTGGGTCGCGAGGTTTACGCCAGCAATAATCAGCTGGGCGGTACGCAGATTATGCACAACAATGGGGTGTCTCATGCGACCGACGCTCGAGACTTGGACGGAGTGGGGACCGCACTAAAGTGGCTAAGTTACTTCCCTAAAAATAGAGGCACCCCGTTGCCGATACTGTTACCCATCACAGACCCGATTGACCGAGAGATCGCTTACGTACCTACGAAAGCGGCCTACGATCCGAGATGGATGCTAGAAGGCAGAAACTGTACCGAGTCGAACGTTTGGGAAAGCGGCTTCTTCGACCGCGGCTCGTGGCACGTGAGTTATATTCTTGTTTTCTCTCGCTCTTACAGCAACACGATAGCAAATTTGTTAATTCGCTTTTGTTTGATGGAACAGGAAATAATGAGGCCATGGGCGCAAACGGTGGTAACGGGGCGAGCTAGGCTCGGTGGGATACCGTGCGGCATCATCGCCGTCGAAACGAGGACCGTCGAGCTACATTTACCAGCCGACCCTGCCAATTTAGATTCGGAAGCGAAAACCATATCTCAAGCGGGACAAGTTTGGTTTCCGGACAGCGCGTACAAAACCGCCCAAGCTATTCAAGATTTCGGAAAGGAGGAATTGCCGCTATTTATCTTCGCCAATTGGAGAGGCTTTTCCGGCGGCATGAAAGGTGAGCTCCTCGATCGAGTGTGCCGCTCGATTAATCGCTGTCCTAATTTCACTAATCGCTTCGTTATTCTCGTTTACAGACATGTACGAGCAGATCGTCAAGTTCGGCGCGTACATCGTGGACGGATTGCGGCAATATTGCAGGCCGATAATAGTTTATATCCCACCGAACGGGGAACTCAGAGGCGGCGCTTGGGCAGTCGTTGATACTACGATAAATCCTCGTTTTATAGAGATGTTTGCCGACAATACCAGTAGAGGTGGCATCTTGGAATCCGACGCTATCGTAGAAATCAAATTTCGTACCAAGGACATTGTGAAAACTATGCACAGAGTCGATCTCGTTATACTGAAATTAAAAGTACGTAAGCGATTTCTTCTTTCTTTACGTCAAACTCCCGATATGTTTATGTAATCTATGTGTGTTTGTAGGAAAAATTGTCGACCGCAAACACGGCGGAGGAACGAACCGAGATCGAAGCGCAGATTCGCAAACGCGAGGAGATTTTGGAACCGATGTATCGTCAAGTCGCCGTACATTTTGCCGATCTGCATGATACGCCGGAGAGGATGTTGGAGAAGAATACGATTCACGAGATAATACCATGGAAAAAGGCACGCCAGCTGTTTTACTGGCGATTACGACGAAGACTTTCCGAGGAAGAAATTAAAAACGAGATCTTGTCGACGCAGCCCAGTCTCGACGTCAGACAAGTGGAAGCAATGCTTCGACGTTGGTTCATCGAGGACAAGGGAGCAACGGAGTCATATTTGTGGGATCAAGACGAAGCTGCAGCTTGTTGGCTGGAAGCGCAACGTAAAACCGATGACAGTGTTGTATCGCGTAATATAATGTGCGTGAAGAGAGACGCGGTAGTAACGCGTATCAAGGAGGCTTTAGAAATCTGTCCGGAAATAAGGTTGGACGCGGTGCTGGAAATTGCGCATAGATTGCAGCCGACCGAACGAGCGGAGTTGCAAAGAACTTTGTCGCAATTAGAGACTACGGGGCAGGAACACCATAAGGACTCGAGCGTTTCATCCTGAATGCATTTCTCGTAAGAGTATCCGCTCCATGCTATGTATTCATTCCAACTTGTTAATATTTAAATGCGCATCAATAGTACAATTTATCATCAAAGATATATGTATAATTATTCATATCAATCTAAATATGTTCTGGTATTAAGGGTTAATAATTGAGCAGGCGATATTTCGAGTAGAATTTTGTAAGATTTAATTTTTTCAAATTTCGACTGGAATCTGGCCGCGATCATGACCTCTCTTTTGACATTTAAACGGTCGGAGTATATCCCGATAGTTTAAAATTTAGCAAATTTTATTTTAAAGTTGATGATTTAAGAAATTGGAAAAATACAAGGGTGTGTTCCACTTGGCGCTCGCAACACTCTTAGAATCATTTCATCCTTGTTGTTTGTTAAATGTTAAACAAGGATGAATGAGCTCATGAGCGTTGTAAGCGCCAAATGGAACGCACCTTAGGATATTGTCTGATTAACTTGTTAAACGATTTTCTCATAATCTCTTTGATACAAAGCGCTTCACATATTCGAATATATGGATTTAGGAAAAAATAGAAAGGTGCGTCACTGTTGTTTCGTGACGAGCTTATAGATTATAATTGTATATGGAAATATAAAGAGATTTATACCCAAAATATCGCATATTCCTTCAGTTACAAACTTTTTGAAATTCTAAAACAATTTTTCCGTAGGAGAACTTGCCGATGTATTGCTGTTTCTTTATCATGACCGTTGAATTTTTAGAAAACATCCTTCGTATCTGACTTGTAACAGTATGTCATCTTGGTATATCTTTTAACTTTCAACATTTCACAAGTTTTTCATTAATGCTTGATTAGTGATAAGATATGCCCCAATTTGGGACGTTCTGTACTGTGTATCTGAAAGAACATGCGTTAATAAAAGTGCGGGGATATTCTGTATATAATTATATACACACGCGCGGGCGCGTACGCGCGCAAATATATAAAATGTATATTTATTTTTCGAAGGAAAACATTGTAGGAGACTTTGACATTGATGAACAATATGCTCGCGCAACTGCCGCATTTAAATAACATTATCTTACGACAGATGCAAAAATGTATACATTCTATGTATAACGTTAAATGTTTTTTCTCTATGTTAATTTCTTCTTTCTACGTTTTGCGCGGAAGATATATATTTTTATTTTCAAACATTATCACATTCTTCATAAAAAGTGCCATCGAAGCACTGGAATTAAAATTTGTTTATTGTAACATTGTATGCATCTATACATTTATTCGGTTTAATCGAACGTCACACGCATTCTTTGGTGCAGACAATACTCACTAGCACGTTTCTATCACAAGAAATACACACGCACACGCTCTCTCTCCCAAGCCTTTTATATATTTGATATAACTTTTTTTGTAAAATTACTATTATATTATATAAACTATATACCATGTATGTATACATTCGAGAGAATACCTCATAAAAAATTGTAAAGTTTCACATAATTCTCAAACCTATGTAGAAGAATATCCTTAAAAAACTGGTATTTGACTCCGATGTACATCTGTTAAGTCATCATCTAAAGTAAGTAATACCATAAATGAAAAGAACATTGCTAGTGCAGAGAGAAAGTGCCAGATATCATGGGAATCAAAAAAGTTCCATAATGCGCAAGGTTTATTGTACAGGCGGGATTGGGCCGGTGTAAGAGCCCAAGAAATAGTTTTATTCACGAAGAAGTACAAGGCTGCTCCCCAAAATAGCATGGATAGGAAAATATAAATCGCGGGTGTAGGAAGGATCCGTTCCCTATGGCACAGCTGGAAGCAAGATTTTTGTATTAATTAAAATTATAAAATTCTTCTGATTTCTTACGTGGTCACGAAAGAGAGAGAGGAGGGAAGAGAGCGAGAGAATATACATACCTTCATCATTATGTAAAAGAATGTATATAAAATTAAATTGGACATCAATATAGCCAGTAAAAATGTAGCGAAGTTGCCTTGCTGATACATATTTCCGAATACCGCGAGACCGACGTTACATAAATTCGCTAATACGAGCATTATGAATCTTGCGGGATAAAGCGGTCGAAGTAAATGCCATATGCCGCAGCGTGCCTCGTGCTTGAATCTCTGCAAGATACCAATGGCAAATGTCTTGCGACAGTGTGTGATATTAAATAGATTACATACCTGTATCACTCTTTTAAAAACGCTTCTGTTGAATTTGCATCGTCCCATGTAATATATTTGCACAGTCAGAAAGAAGCATATTAGTAAATGCAGGATAGAAAATATTATCAGAAAGGTCTTAGAACCATTTAGAACTCCGATCAGTCCTGCGAATATTATAACAGCCAACATTCCAAATGTTACCGGTGCTCTAGCGTTTATATCGGGATGGCGATTTTGATAAATTTTGATCATACACAGCACAGCGATTACGTACATGAAGCTGGTGTCTGGAAATTGATTATATGAATATATGAAATTAAAGAAAATATACTTTGCAATTAATGCCACTTACCAAATTGAAAATTACTACGGCTAGGGCACACGTGATAACTCGCCGACAATATACCTTCCATTATTAATGCAGTGCCCATTGCATAAAACAGACCGTAATGTTGCGGTATGCCATAGCATTTTGTTTTCTCCTGATCCGGCTCGTGGTGCTCTCGAGAGGAAGTTAGAAATATGAACAGTAAACCCAGCATAACGTATCCGAAATTTGAGAACACGTGATTGAAATCGGACAGTAGTCCCAGCGGATGGGCGCACAAGAAATTGTAATAGCACATATCTTGATTGCCGGTTGTATGAAGTACACGCTGATATGTCACCGCCAATTGCACGACCGGCAAGGTATAGAATATTGCGACGGTTGCCAAATAATATAAGTATAAACGAGATTTATGTCGCAATATCCTCGGTTCTTTGCGAGCGAGATCGCAAACCGAGAGGATGACCTTCGTTCGTATTACGTCCTTATCGGAGAGAGCATCTTCCATTAGATCTATATCGTCCTCATCCAGGGATGAATCTTCTTCTACAGAATCCCATTTTTTCGGACTATTCTGAAGCATTTCAATATTATAAACATTGACATTTATATAAACGTACTTACGCAAAAGACACAGATAACTATGTATATGAAGCTCGAATCATGTTAATATTAATTAGTTACCGTCGACGGACTCGGTACGTGCTCGTTAACATCTTGGCTTTGTTCGTTTATCGGTTCTTGCGTCGCAAGTTTCTTGGTCTCTCTGATATTGAATACTATTACAGCCATTATATAAGAGATACAAAAACCTAATACAATTGCCGCCGCGGATGCCGATGCAACAACATAATCCCGTTTAGTAATAGTAGGATTTACGATTAACGTAACATTTTTAGTACGAAGAGGATTACTACTTGATAACCCATTGCAATCGGTGTCCTCCCCTTTGACGACAAGTACAACGAAGAATCCTAATGGATAAGCCTCCCTCTGAAACAAGTATTGTAACAGTTTTATATATATTGTAAAACGATTTATGTACATTGTAACGTTAACACTGTTGCATTATAATAACATATTATAACAATTTTATGTTACATTACATGGACATATAAAATACATCAATTTTCCTAAGATTATTACACTATATATAGCATCACTTACCGGTACTGTAATACCTCCTCTTCTACTCATAGTTTGCCAGTGTCCAGAAAACTCGATGTTTCGTTCCAAATCGAATACAGGACACTGAAAAATAGAGATTAGAAAGGAAAAATAGAGATTTATGAGTATTGAATTTTATCAAGAACTACATCACCACTACTCACCGAAGTATTTTGTATGGACACGGTCATACAGACATCATTATCCGATTCGACGCGAACAATGACAGAGGAGTTCTCCTGTTTTGAAAAGATGTAGCCATAATATATAGGTTCAGATGGAGAAATCTGTACCTCTACTTCAGTTCCAGAACTAGGAAGGATCAAACGCAAAAATAAGCGAAAAGTATGAGCGAGCTATATGCTTGATGCGTTTCTTAACAATCTTGCATTTGTATGACACAATACATACTTTAAATAAAAGTCTGTAATTTCAACCACGCTGATTTGAAAGAAGATATTATCGCGACTGGCTGTGGAGATACCGACAATAACATATTCCTCGTCGTTTTGTGCATATCGATAATACTTGGTGGAGCACAGAGTACGACTAGTCTTGTTATATGTCACAGTATCTAAGTTCACGCCGTTGACAAGCAAAGGTATTTGCCAAGATAGGATACCAGTTGTTTGACGCACTACTATTATCAACGGCAAACTATGAGTTGCGTTGCTTTCTATCTTGATTCTTGCGGTTTCCAAGGATATCTATAAATATACAAGTAAATATATAATTTTATTCAAAAGGAGAAGAGATATACTTTCGAATGAATAAGTGTCGACACTTACATTGCTAGTGGGATACAAAAACACATATTCGATCGTAGCGTTTATGGTTTTTGTATAATTTATTCCATAATCAGCCTGAATGACGATTGGAGAGAAAGATGGGGATGTCGAGGATAAAGTCACAGCTCTTACAGTGTGAAGAAGTAGTAATAAAGTAATTAATCTCAAAGTATATTGCATCTCCATCGTGATTTTACTAGAAAAGAAGCAAAATGATTTAAACAAATTCAGTAGACTTGTATATCTTCGTAATATATATGTACTATATATATAAAATACGGATGTCGCTCGACATTCGTATCTCTATTGAAATAACGATAAATTAGAAGATACTGGCGATACTGATAACTACAGAACTATAGAATATTGTAATAAGGATAGGCTACAAGATAAGCATATAAGCTGACATTCCCTGTTTCAATTGATGTAAAAAGGGCAAGAGTCTTTTTCTCTTCTCTATAAACACTGGTTTTATTATTGTAACGTGCATGCATGTAAATATAATAATTTATGGCAGTTTATATATATCGAGATACAAATTCGTACTTTGTTTATATTTATTGGCCTTTTATTCCAATGAAGTGTCAAGCATCAAAACAACTTTGAATATACTTAACCTTTAACTTTGCTTCACTTTTTTACTACTCTTTAGGCTGAGTTTCCACTGACTGCCACTGAGCGTGTCACGCGTCGTGTCATTCATATTCATCGCAACCAATCAAAACATCTTATGGCGTTTTCGATTTACTACTACTACTCGACCCGACTCGGGTCGCATCAATGGACGTGGAATACATACATAGATATGTATGTATTCCACGTCAATGATGCTAGAGTCCTGTATACATGATGCAACCCGTGTCGGTTTGAGTCGCAAATCGAAAACGCTATTATTTTATTACATTATTTGTGACGGGATGTAGATTGGTTAACGACAGACGACGCGACGCGTGACGCGCTCAGTGGAAACTCAGCCTTTAAGTAATGCATAAAAGTAATGCGAAGTCTACAATGCGAGTCGCAAGAATTGACCAATCACAGTCGATTATTCTCCTCAAATTCGATTGTGATTGGTCCATTTCCTACGACTCACGATCCACGACTCGCATTTACTGCGTTCGGCAATACAAATCTGAGGCGTCGGAGTGCTCTTTTACCTCGCAAATCGTTGCCTATAATGCCGAACGATTTGCGAGGTAAAAGAGCACTCCGACGCTTCAGATTTGTATTGCCGAACGCAGTAATTGTAGACCCCGCATAAAGCCCCGGACACACACTTTTTCGTAACAGTAATGCTAGGTCTACAATGCGAGTCGTAAAGTCGTGAGTCGTAAGAATTGACCAATCACAGTCGATTATTCTCTTCAAATTCGATTGTGATTGGTCAATTTTTACGACTCCACGACTTTATGACTCGCATTGTAGACCTAGCATTACAGTAAAGTTTCGACCAATCGCGTTGCTCGATTCGGAAACGTTCTCTCGTGGAACAGAGTATAGTTATAAGGCTCAGTCACAATGAGAAAAATAAGGAATAAGATAAAGGAATAAGGAATAAAGGAATGTCGCATCTCACTTCAGTACACGTACATTAAAGTGAGATGCAACATGCCTTATTCCTTATTCCTTATTTTTCTCATTGTGACTGAGCCCTTATTTCATGGGAGGAGCCATGTTCCTTCTTGCATTTTGGATAAATTTCTGATTGGTCAAAGAAAATGGGCGCGTTCAGCAGACCAAGCCGCTCAGTAGCAGTCGAACGTGATTGGCTCTTACTTTTAGAACCAACCAATCAACGCAGAGTGTTGATAAGACGAACTCAACAGTTGTGTTTGCTGAACGCGGCCATTGACGACTGCGCATCCTTGGAAATGCTACACCTGTCTTTTTATATCACATGGTCGCTGGTTGAACGCGAGGTAAATAATGGCGGAATCGTGCATTGTTATTACGTGTAGACGATAATGGTTATTTGTATCTTGGCACGTAAATGTACAAAGCATCGGTCCTGTTTAAAAAGATGCGCCAGTTGAGACGCGTTTTTTGCGCCACGTCGCAAATGTGAGAGGCGACACCCGTGGCGCGAGAGAGTGAGTGTGCGTGTGTGTGCGTATGCATATGTGTGCGTGTGTGGTGAGAGAGGGAAGGAGGGAGGGAGAGAGTGAGAGAGCGCCTCACGGTTGTGTCGTAATTCGGAGTAAACAGCAACGTACCCAGCGAGTACCCTCGACGTTACGACCAGTTACGACATCCGTTTTGTTTCCTACCGCAAACGGGCAGGATGTGCCGCGGTTTCGTCGTGCAACATGAACGGTTTAGGAGATGTCTCTGATAACGCTTCCGTCTCCCCCTGTGATGTGAGGGAATCCTGACGTACGTGGTGCTCGCCCACCGTACGTGCGTGTTAACTTGTGCCTGACGGAGTACCGATTTTGTTGTCCATCATGGTGCACGGTAATATACCGAATGCATACAAATATAACTTTTGGGCGGAGCGGCCCGGGGACGCGCACGAGCCCGCAGTGGTGGAACTCACGTGCCTGATGCCAAACGGTGTTGTCATACCGTTTGAGATCAATCGCAATATTACCTTAGATCAGATCAAGGAGGTGAGTATACATTGCGCATACAATGTATCTCTGTAGGGAAAAAAACAACCATTCTTTCTCTTTCCCTTTTAACCTTTTGACTGTGCCAGCGGAATGCATATTTGCATGTGATTGCCACCACATGGCAGAAATGTGTGCTTGAATAAAAAAAAAAATAAAAGGTTACATTTTGCATCTTAGGCTGCATTCTGATATTTACTGTCACTAAAAATCTATATTTTATGTCACATATATATACACTATAGATTTTCGGTACTGACAGTGAATATCAGAACGCAGCCTAAGCGAATTCGAGCGCTTGCACTAGTGCGCACCAAGCTTGTTTATAATCTGTTCATATATTTAACATCGCTTAAATACACATTTAAAAACTTTTTAGCCAATTAAACAATCTGTATGGATGCCGTATAGATCATTTTACTGGCTACGAACCATTTCAGAAAGTATTTAAGATGATCTGTAAATATAAGAATTGACTAAGAACAAGTCTTAATACACATTCAGTGTGCGCTAGTGCAAGCACACAAATTCGCTATTAGTTGTATAGTATAAAAACAGAAGTGTATTTATTTTACAGTAACTTAACAATAATAGATATATTCAGGGACACATACGTCGTTCTAATAAAAACATTGATATGGAGTTTATTTTATGTTTATTAAAATTTGCAACTATTTAATAGATACATACATATTTTACATTGTGAGCACAAATAAATATTCATAGGTCAATGCGTATGAAGTATTCCAAGTCACACAGTTAAAGGGTTGCTACATAAACATGCAGAAATATAAACTGATTGATACTTGACAGGATCTGTGGGACGAGGCTAGCAAGTATCCTCTTCATGGAACATTGAAAGACGCGCCGTCATATGTATTTTCGTGTATTAACTCGAATGCAGAGATAGAAGAATTGCGGGATGAAACAAGACGTCTCTGTGATATAAAACCCTTTTGTTCGGTATTAAAAGTTATAGAACGTGAGGGTATAAAAAGTGATAGGAACTTAGACTCGCAAATTGGTGTCCTAATCGGTAAAGGACTGCACGAGTTTGCCGCCTTGAAAAATTCCGAGGTCAACGACTTCAGATGGAAGATGCGGCTCTTGGGGGACGACGTGGCGTTAAGTAGACAGAAGAGATGCTGGATGGAAAAAGTGCGTTATCAGTTTCCTTCGAGGATAGCGCCGACGCCTACTGTACCTAAGAATATTGAGATCCGTTTGAAGGACGGAAATATCGTTTTAGTTACTAAATTCGAAAATTCGGAGGTAAGGCAAAATTATTTCATCTGGAATTTGGAACTACCGTTTGGACAAATTCTCATTTAAATTGACATTGTTGCAGGCATCGTTTACCTTTCAAATAGCGCATACTACTACGCCTCCTGAACTGCTCGAAGCAATCCTGAACAAAAGGGCAAATACTCTGAAGACTCGCGGCGAACTACCAAGCGACTTTACGCTTAAAGTTTGCGGGCAGGAAGAGTATTTGATCGGCGATAATATTCCACTCATACAATTTGGCTATATTCAAGATTGCTTAGCGAAAGACATCATGCCTACGCTGGTTACTCTCAGCAAACAGAGTGTACCTGTGGACCAAGATAACGCTTTCGACAATCCGGACGTGGATACATTGCAACGTACGAAACCATCGTCCTCTACGTTAACGTTACGTAAAAAGGGCAAGCATATCTCGGTGTGGAAAATTGAAGAACCTTTTATTTTCACCGTGAATGGAATTTCTCGACTTAACTGCGATGCCGCGCACCGTACTGTAGAGGTATGCTTCAGTGTTTCTTTGAAATACGACACTTTGAAATAAGATTACTTGAAATTTGTGTAATTTCTGTTTCTTTGGTATATACAGATTGGACTGCAAGCTGGCCTTTTTCACGGTGGAAAATCTCTTTGCGAAAGTCAGAAAACCAAAGAAATTATTGTAAGTTCCGATGGTAGTTGTGAATGGGAAGAAACTCTCAAATTCGACATTAAAGTCAGGGATATACCACGGATGGCACGGCTGTGCTTTGTATTATACGAAATCAGTAAAACTGCGAAGGGTTTAAAAAGCAGGAAACTGATTAGGGATTCAAAGCAAGAGTTCTTCATAAATCCTTTATGTTGGGCGAATACGACGATATATGACTTCAAGTCCCAATTAAAAACGGGTGCTATGACATTATACACATGGACATATGCGGAGGATATACAAAATGATGATTTGCTTCATCCTCTTGGAACAGTAGTCTCCAATCCACACATAGACAGGGCAGCTGCTCTCATGTTAACATTTCCAAAGTAATTATTTTCTAGTTGAGAAAGTGATGTAATGTATCTGTACATTACGTTATGCATTATATGTGCTTATTATTTTCTAGTTATGGAAAAGATCAATGCGTCCTCTATCCTACGCCAGAAAAAATGGTGGAATATGCTGAATCATTGCGAGAACAATCTAATGAGCGCTTGGGTAAAGACGAATTAAATCAGGAGTCTGATGTTAGTCAACAATTGGAACAATTGAGATTACTAGCAGATAGGGATCCGCTGCACGAATTACATGAACAAGAGAAGAAGACGATGTGGGCGTTGAGGCATCATTGTCTTCGCGAAATCCCGACACTTTTGGCTAAACTATTACAATGTGTCGAATGGAACGATCATAGGTAAGAAATTAATTGATTGATTATTTGTATAAAGCTAACAAGATGACAAAACAAAAATTTGTAAACATTTATAGAGAAGTTGCGGAGGCCACGGCGCTCGTACAACAATGGCCAAAACTGCCAGTAGAGAAAGCGTTGGAGTTGTTAGACTACGCTTATGCTGATCAAAACGTCAGAAATTTCGCCGTTCGCTGTTTAAGAGACGTTACCGACGACGATCTCAGTCTTTACTTATTGCAGCTGGCTCAAGCTTTAAAACATGAAAATTATTTGGCGTGTCCTTTGACAGAATTTCTCTTAAAGCGGGCACTTAATAATCAGAGGATAGGTCATTTTTTATTTTGGCATCTCAGGTCAGTGACATTTTTTACATGATATTGTTTGTGCCAATTTATTATAATTTACAATGGAGTCTCGTGTTATTCCTTATATTTTATAATTTACGATTTACTCATTATTTGTTTTTCGAAAATTGTATTAGGTCAGAAATGCAGGTTGGGGCAGTATCCGTTCGGTTTGGTCTCATACTGGAAGCATATTGCAGAGGAAGCCAACAGCATATGCTATCATTATTTAAGCAGATGAAATGTTTGGAAAAATTAAGGAGTGTTTCGCAACAAGTGAAGCAAAAGAAGGATCGCAAGGCGGCTCTTCAGGGCTTTCAGGACATTATCCAGGAAGCGCATTGCCAGGAGGCGATATCCGACGTTCTTAATCCTCTCGATCCGAGTTTTAGATGGAATCACATCAAGTGCTTACTATTCTCACTCGTTAAACATGTTATTTTTCACACATTTCTTATATCTTCTATTCTTTTAGAATTGAGAAATGCCGTGTAATGGACAGTAAGATGCGTCCCCTCTGGCTGGTTTTCGAGAATAGTGATCCTTTTGGCGAAGATGTTTACTTAATCCTCAAACACGGAGACGACTTAAGACAAGACATGTTGACGCTTCAGATGCTACGTATTATGGATAAGATCTGGAAGAAGGAAGGTTTGGATTTACGTATGAATCCATATGGTTGCATATCTACGGAGAACAGAGTCGGGATGATAGAGGTGGTGCTAAATGCGGAAACAATCGCAAACATTCAGAAGGAAAAGGGCACGTTTTCCGCAACGGCGGCTTTCAGGTAAATAACGCGTTACGAAATATCGATATAATTTGTCAAATACGTGTCGGTGAGACTTCTTTACAACTTCTTTGTCTATATTTACAGGAGAGGTTCCTTATTAGCTTGGCTAAAGGATCATAACCACACGGAAGCGGCGTTGAATAAAGCAATCGAGGAATTTACTTTGAGTTGTGCAGGTTACTGTGTGGCGACGTACGTTCTTGGGATAGCCGATAGACATTCTGACAATATAATGGTTAAAAAGACTGGACAACTGTTTCACGTCGATTTTGGTCACATTTTGGGTCACTTTAAGGAGAAATTTGGATTCAGACGCGAACGAGTACCCTTCGTTCTGACCAATGACTTCGTACACGTCATAAATAAGGGTCAAACGAAGAAAGGGCACGCTGCCGAGTTTCAAAGATTTCAGAATCATTGCGAGCAAGCCTTTTTGGTTCTACGCCAGCACGGAGGACTTATATTGTCTCTATTTGCTATGATGATATCCACCGGGCTGCCTGAACTCTCGTCGGAGAAAGATCTGAATTATCTTAGAGATACCTTGGTACAGTGACATTCAGATGCATTAATATACAATTAAGACGATATATATTATTATAAATGGGTACATTCAAATAATGCATTTAAATGTGTTTACAGGTCCTAGAAATGTCCGAAAGTGAGGCACAAAAACATTTTAGAAGCAAATTTGATGAGGCCCTCTGTAACTCATGGAAAACGTCGTTGAATTGGGCGTCGCATAACATGTCCAAGAACAATAAGACTACATGAACAGCAACAATCGCCGATAGCGTGAGAGATCCTACGCATCCAAGAATGCTGTCATGACGTCATCGGACTTTACGTCGCGTTACAAATTGTAATGTTAAGATGTACGCTGACATACTTGGCAAGCGTGTCACGTTTGGCCGCTTGTCTAAGACTGGAAAAAAAAAAGAAATAAAGCTGTCGCTTTTGACAGGCCTTGTCGTCAAGATTGGAAATCGACGACCATAATCAGTATTTGAGACTGTATAAGGCGATCGTTGCTGCTAGTGTCAACGTGATAGGACTTGTACTATCGAGAGGTGACTTAGTAGAATGATTTCTCGAGAATCTGATACATTCGTACAGTTTAGAGCTCTACTTTGTGCAGCACAAGCAGTCGGTACCTACGTTCAATATAATACTTTTTTAAATCACGGACGTACGGTACATATCAATTGAACAAAATCCTTTTAAGTTCTCCTTGATTGAAACTCAATTTAAGATGGAATTCTATGGATTCTAAATTGTTAAAGTTAATCTCGTAAAACTATTTTCATTTTATTAGTCAATTAAACCTTGTTAAGTTAGATATTATTCTAAAATTGTTTGTCACGATACGCCGAAAGCCTGTGATGGTATATGTATGATATACATGCGAATATTACTTGCAACAATAAACTGCTAGGTATCTGCTGTATTTGATTGATCACAAACGTAACAAGAAAAGACATGCGCCGTTGTTTAATTCGAAAAAGCGAAAAGATTTGATGATTGTTCAGATAACGGATGATATGATTTATTACGTACCATTGATAACGACAGTGTGATAATCCAAAGCAATATCTATTTTGTGAAATTGTCCGTAACAGTAAAAGTATCATGACCAAGTGATCGGCCTGGGACGATCTTAATTGAAATAATCGAATATTTCCATTAAATATGATTGCGCGAATGACCTGCGAATTAATTGCCGATCCGTGTAAATACGCTCCGTCGACCGAGGATATTTTTTTCCCGTGGTTTTCTTACGTTTATATTTAAAAACTTGTATCTCGTTTAACGAAAAAAAAAATAGCGATACGTTTCGTGCTGGTAAAACTAGTAAAATTTCTTAATTACTATCACGCGTGATGTCGTGTTTGAAATATATATACGTGAAAATAAGGAAAAAAAGCCACTACGAGAGATATATATTTTGATAAATATACCGCAATATATTATTATTATTATTATTATCCACATATTAAGCGATAGTTAAATCAATAGGGCCACTCATACTTCAGCGCTGTCCTACGTAATAGACCGCTATGCTTTCTAAAACGGCTCTAAAACGCACGACCGCACGCGCGATCCTCACAATGTAAGATAAGATAATGATCTCTAATACACTAGAAAGAAATAAATAATGTTGCAGACTGCGTCAATGCTGCACATATCCATATCATCATCATCTTACTAGCGCATTATATTTAAATTGTCGAGAGATAAACGAGAGAAAACGAAAACTTTATACACATAACATTATAGATATAATACACGTATGTACATCTTCAAGTCTCTGAATTTTATTTCTCAGTGCTGCTTTTGATTTCTTTGTAGACGGATTTGCGCGGCGGCCCTATCAGAGCCGTAGATAGGGCTGTAAATATGCAATACGGGAACTGATGGAGAGGGGCATACGTTCTTTCAACCACGCTCTCTACACGCGTATATACGCATGTTCTTTCACGTCATACGCAGGTGTACACACATCCGCGATACCGCAATCCGGAGGAAAAGAAGCCGGCTCCGTTCGTCGAGCGTATTTTCCGTTACACCATCTCGGGCAAGAATCACTTGCAATCGGCAATTTTTCTTCTATCGTCTCGTAACAGTAACAGAACATGTAATTTTATACAAAACGTGGATAAATTTTCTGTATTGATCAGTGTCTGTTGTAAATAAAACCAACTCTGAAGTCTGAATTTTCTTTAATTGTAACCGTTTTGGAGGATTATGCGAATCATTATGCGAATTATTGCGGAAAAGCATTCTACTCATTATTAGATTAGAGTCCGCTGTATTTTAATCAGTGTACCTGTCGATGCGTTGGAAAGACGAGCAGCGGAAGTATAAGAAAATGACGGCTACCGAGGAAACGGAGCCGTTGATAGCTACGACGTCGGTATCTTCCGTCAGTAAGACTCAAAGAGTCACTTATCATACAATTTCTTTCGTAAGTACAACAAGCAAGATATTTATGTCATGTGATATAATTATCGTGTCCTCCCAATGCAGTGTATGAACGAACACGATTCCGAGTTGATGCAGCAATATCCTGTGATAAAAATAATTTTTAATTGGAACGCATTATCGCACGTTTTCTTTTATCTTACCTTACGTAAATATTTTATTCTCATACATCCCTGAAAGTTACCTTAAACTCAGCGCAGACGATACTCATGTCTATGGCTTCGATTCTCTGATCGATTATTATTTGTATAGTGTAAGTATATAGTGTATTATTAGGAGCACTTTCTTTTTTTTTAATTATTAAATACCAAGGTTCGAATAATCAACAATTGAAATTAATTAGCGTTTTGATAAATTAGTTTTTAATAGTGTTAGAGATTGGAAGTGGAAAGATTGCAATAAATGATAGGTTTTCCAATATTTTTATAAAGGAAGAAGCGTTTCGAAATTAACTAAAGAGAAATTATACTGAACTCAAATCTTTGACTATTAGGGGAAAAAATGCTTGTGGGCCAAAAATTCTCTTGACAAAAAATTTAATAAAATTATGAAAAGGTACTTTTTGGGAATTTTTTTTGAGTCGCTAAATTTAAATTTCTATTAAAATTTAGATTTAATTTTAAAAATTAGATTTATATTTTAAACGTAAGTATTTTTATACAAATTCTTATAAATGAATTTTTATATAAACCGAACGATATTTTGAATTTGTTGACCGTCATATTGAATCTGTCATTTAATTGAAATAACAAATTTCAATTTTCAAAACGGAATCAGCGGCTTCAAAAACCCTTCAAAATTTTTTATGCAAATTGAACTATATTTTGAGTTAGTCCTCATCAAGACCGTAGTGCCCATTATATTGAATTTGCCATTTTGAATTCTTGAATTTTTATTTTAAATTTGAAATTAGCGGTTTTAAAAACTTTTAAATTTAAATTTTTAATCAAACAGTTTTTTGTATTTTCGGTTTGCCATATTAGATCCGCTATTTTTAATTTTGTAATTGTGATTTTAGATTTGAATTAAGCGACCCCATAAACATAAAAATATAGTATCCCCTTCTAATTGTTCTGCTACTCAAGTTTTTTTTTTTTAATGTGCGGATATTTCCATCATGTGTGAGAGGACTTTTGATCAGTTTTATCTTTGTGGATATTTTCGTCGTTGACAGTCAAGGAGTTAAAAAAATATATACGATAACTTCTAAATACTTTACATACAATGGAAAAAACACTAGTAAAGATGTACCTGTTTCAATACATTAATATTTACACTGAAATAAAGTTAAAAACGTTTATAATCGTTGTAGGAAGGTAATGAAAGAGATACGTTGCACGGCGGAAGCACGGCGGAGACCTCCTTTAATCTTAAATCGATTTCGAACGTTTCAACAACCGTAGATTTCAACAACGAAAATTTCGGCAACAATATTACGTACACGTGGAGCGACGTAAACGTGTATTATAGTGTGAAAAATGACAGAATTTGGGATCGGTTGATGTTCAGGACTAGAAAATCCGTCGCGCAGAAACACATATTAAAAGATGGTAAAAAAAAAAAAATTTTTTTTTCGCTTATCTTTTATGTATTTGCGACGTTTTAGTTTTCACTGTATTTCGAAATAAATTATTCTAGTATGTGGAGTGGCTTATCCTGGCGAGCTGCTCGTAATCATGGGTGCGTCAGGCGCAGGCAAGACAACTTTGTTGAACGCATTGACGTTCCGTTCAACACGCGGACTATCTGCGTCCGGTTTGATGGCTGCCAACGGCCAAAGAATATCGCCGGGTATCCTTACCTCGAGGATGGCCTATGTTCAACAAGACGATCTGTTCGTTGGCACGCTGACCGTTATGGAACATCTAATGTTCCAGGCGGCAGTGCGGATGGATCGGCAAATCCCTCGTAACCAGAGAATTAAGCGAGTTAGCGAGGTCATCGATGAGGTAGTTTGATCATGTTGTTGAACGTATCAGGAGATATCTTTAATTATTACATGCAAAATGCAAGTGAGAAAATACTAGAACTAGAAGATCTTTCGCTTGTTAATTGCTCTTATTATTAAATGGTTAAACTGTTAAACTTCAGCTTCAGTTTTATTTTATCCACTCACAGGATGTATACATTTAATGACATCTTTTTTGAAAGCAGCTCGCTCTTTCGAAATGTCGAAACACTGTGATTGGGATACACGGCAGGGTGAAGGGCCTTTCAGGAGGCGAGATGAAGAGGTTGTCCTTCGCTTCCGAGGTATTAACCGATCCTCCGTTGATGTTCTGCGACGAGCCGACGTCGGGCTTGGATTCCTTCATGGCTCATCAGGTTGTCTCCATTCTGAAAGCATTGGCGGGTGAGTTTGAGCCGATACAAGATTTTTATTCTACGAGTAAAGCTATATTCTGCATTCAGTGTTTAAAAAGAATTAATAAATAAACGATTTAACAGCACGTGGTAAAACAATCGTTGCGACTTTACATCAGCCCTCTTCGGAGCTGTTCGCTATGTTCGACAAGATTCTGTTGATGGCCGAGGGAAGAGTCGCCTTCATGGGTACAGCCGCGCAGGCTTGCACTTTCTTCAAGACGTAAGTTCATTTATTAAAAAGCTTTATTTCTAAACCATTTCAAATTTACATTTTGTTTCACAGGCTCGGTGCCGCCTGTCCCAGCAATTACAACCCTGCTGATTTCTTCGTGCAAGTGTTGGCCGTGGTGCCGGGACGCGAGTTAACTTGTAGACACGCCATCGAAACGACGTGCGATACTTTCCGGAGAAGCGAATACGGTGCGAGTATCGCCCTAAAGGTCGAAGCCGTCCACGGCGAATTCGAGGATACCCTCAAACGGTTCAAATACTCCAAGAATTTCGGCCAATCGGTTTACAAAGCGAGTTGGTGCGAACAATTTCGCGCGGTTCTGTGGCGATCCTGGCTGTCAGTGATTAAGGAACCGATCCTCATTAAAGTTCGCCTGTTACAAACGATCGTATGTTTCTCCTCCAACATTATTAATCTAGTTACAAAACGAAAGAGAAGATTAAAATACAGTCTGCTTGTGATTAATAAAATATAATTTATCAATCTAGAGAAAAGGCCATTTACGGTCAGAACTAAATCTTGGTTGCATGCCTAATAATATCGCGTGAATCTACATGAATACGTAATTATGTACAATTCATCGCCTTAGTGATGTAGGAATGAAATAATTTTTATTTAAACCCCCTTTTTGACGCTTATTCGCGTTCACGAATGATCATGTCATTGGCAACGACGTATAAAAACAGACAAAGAACAGTTATAAAAGAACATACTCGAATTTTCTGTTGTAGATGGTCTCGCTGCTAATCGGTGTTATTTACTTCGGCCAGCAAATAGATCAGGATGGCGTGATGAACATCAACGGTGCCCTATTCATCTTCCTCACCAATATGACTTTTCAGAATGTCTTTGCAGTCATTAACGTGAGAATTTAAGACGTAAAACATATAAACAATCGAGTTACACTTGCAAATTCGGTTCCGATAATTATCAGAAACAGCATGAGAGAACGTTCAACAAAGCTAAACTATATCCGTGCTGTGTACAGGTGTTCTGCGCCGAATTGCCGATATTTCTTCGCGAGCACAAAAATGGTATGTATCGCACCGACGTCTACTTCATCTGCAAGACTCTAGCGGAAGCACCGATATTCTTAGCAATACCGCTGATCTTCACCGCTGTCGTTTATCCTATGATCGGCCTCTATCCAGATGTAAAGCACTTCTTTATCGCTACTGCTGTAGTAGCTCTCGTAGCCAACGTGTCGACTTCATTTGGTAATCGAGAGCTTACGAAACATACGCATCGCGCGCGTCGTTTTTAATTAATTTTTTTTTAAATAATCGCTGTCTTTCCTTTTACAGGCTATTTGATATCTTGTATCAGCAACAGCGTATCTATGGCTCTCTCCGTCGGTCCACCAGTCATAATACCGTTCTTGCTTTTCGGCGGCTTCTTTCTAAATACAGCGTGAGTATATTTCAAATCGTCTCGATCAATAATAACTAAAATGCTAATTGAAATACTGATTTTTCCGCGTGTAACAGGTCTGTACCGTCCTATTTCGTGTGGTTCTCGTATTTATCTTGGTTTCGTTACGGCAACGAGGCACTTTTGATCAACCAATGGTCAGAGATCGATTCTGTAGCGTGCACCAGAAGTAACGTGACGTGTCCAAAATCGGGACACATGATTCTCCAAACTTTCAATTTCAAAGAAGAGGACTTCTGGATGGACATCCTTTGCTTGTTCGCGCTTATCGTCGCATTCCGCTTTCTGGCTTTTCTCGCGCTACTGTCAAAAACTTGCCGTTCACACTAATCTTGTCATCGTCATCTTTAATTTATCCTTTATCCATTTATTATTTTAGACGTCAAGACATCTATATACAAGAACCAGTAGTTTGCTCTAATGCTGCGTGTATTTTTAATAAACAATTTTAATAAAATTGTCTGTCTTGGTGTATTGACTTTAGTAGTGCCTACGCCAAAAAAATATTTACAATAAACGAATTTTACAACTATATAGTATACATTTACATAATAGTCGGAGAGCTGACGACACTTTTGGCCAAGTGATTTTGTATAAAATACAATTTTTTGTTTTAACCTGTGTGGACGACTTTCCTTTGATAATCCGAACACCTGGCTGGCCGCACCTGGGGAGTTTAGAAGTACGCAGGTGAGAAAAAAAAACAGATTTTCAAGTCATAGTATAAGTCTCACTTGGCCAAAAGTGTCGTCAGCTCTTAGACTATAATGGGCAAATTTGGAAATTTACAAATGTGATAATTAATAAATATATTCATGTGAGTGTCGTTAAGAATATCGATGTTGACGCGTGGTGACCGCAAAAAAGGCTATACGTAATAGGAACTTGGAAAAATATGTGCCTCGACGAAACAACGCGCGGTGCAGCTATACTACCTACGTGTCGGTGTTTCCTGTATCGAAGCTGACCACTCTTTCGCTCGCATCTAGATATCATTACAAACCGGTTGCAATATATACCGTGCGACCGCATGTACGGTACAGGGATATGAGAAACAATCTCGGGAGATCTTCGAGTGTGTCATAAGAGAAAAAAAAATAGAACGCCGAGATCTAGAAATATCTATCCGCTTGATCTCGCGATATACCGCTATTGGTCCGCGAATCGAAGATCTTGCCGGGATTGTCATTCGCCTGGAAGCAGGCAACGCGATATGAGACACAGGGGCGAGGAAGAGCTACTGTTACTGCCGCTACTAATGTCGATCATTAAAAAGCAAACGTACAATAATTCCAATAGCGAAATAAGATCGGTCTGAACTGGCCGCTCGTCTGTCTCGCTCGACGTACATATAGGGTTTCGGTTTTCGATTACCACGAGTCTTCTGAGTCACGAATGCTTACTACGGTGCGGAGAGTACTTTTGAAGAAAGCCTCGGAGGGTGTCCACGCGCTTACTTATGCATCCGCGAATGAGCTATCGATTCGCGAGCGTCGATTACCGTGTTTGCTCATCATTATACGCATCATTATACGCACACGTATTGTGTGACGGTATTGTTCGTCTTTAATCTCACAATATCGTTGGAGAAATTTCACGCCCTCTGCAACAATCGCAATAATTTCGCATTTTAAAAGCTAATAATAATTCGATTAATTCACTGATAGAATTTGTGTTGTCATCATTAATTAATATTTAATATTTTACGTCTGAGAAAAGATAAAATGTATGCATTTGTATATATATACACGAGTTATTCGCGATCGATAAACTTAGACAAGTCTCCCCAATATTGCTGCTTGCACTGCGTGAATGCGTGCGTGTCTGATATTCGGTTGCAAAGAAAGGCGAAGAAGGGTAACAACCAGGCAAAGTGCATCAGGTGTATCGAGTGGTGGTAGAGTTACGTGCGTTGAGACGAGAAGCAAACGTGACGCCTGCAGCGAGACTCGTACTTTCAGTGTCAATCTTCGTTTCATGACACGTCTTATCGGTTTCTCATTCTTCTGCAGACACGTAAACGCGCAGTTTCCAAGCTACGGATTGTTGTGCATCGGCGGGCCATTTTGTCCTTGTCATTATCAAGATAACGGCGGTATGTATTATACGTATCATCTTTTACTCGAGAATAGAGCATTATAGTCTGAATACTCTAAACATCAGATATGATAGACAAGTTTAATTTAACATTTTATAAAGTCTTATTATATAAACTCTGTTTTTAAGGTTTATATTAAAAATATTTTAAAAACTTAAGAGTTTATATTATCTTCAAAATAAGATTCCATCATATTTTTATTTCGGCGTTGTTAAAAGTTTTAAACTTTCTAATAAAATATCAGTGAAGATGACGATTGAGTTGAAATTCTTATTAGGTCAATAAACAAATGTCACATTTTTTATGTATATATTCATAATCTAAATTTTTTATAATTTCGTACTATTTTATATTTTTGACACAGTTGAAATATGGTTTATCAAATAAACAATTACATAAATGATAATTTATTGCATAAAGATATATAGACTTTAACTAGATAGCATACTAAATAATACAAATAAGATATAAAGTGTTGATAAATTTTTAATCAACCAGAGTTGATATATAAGGCAATTATATAATTATAGCAAAATGTAATAGTGTGAAAAATCATGTAAACATATTGCTAAAAACAATTTATGTATTGTTGCCACAAACATATTGCGTAAACATAAATTGTAGCTCCGTCTAGAATTCATATGATGCTCTTGTAGTAATAATATATATATTATTAATGGAAACAAATACAATATGTAAACTGTTTACACAATAAAACCTCCTTGCTGTAAAAATGTGACGAATATTGAATAAATCCGTTGCTTGAAACAAATTTAATAGCTGTTGCTGAGCATTTATGGACGCAGCTTTACATGTTATCTGCGCAAACAGTCGTTACGAGTTTACGTACATATTTTGTAAATATAACAAGCGTTTTGCAATCTGTACGGGGATTCTCTAACTTCTTAACGACAGTTTCGGTATCGTTGCGCAGGTATTATATATGGTAAAAAACCTGCGCAACGATACCGAAACTGTCGTTAAGAGGCTTCCCTATAGTGTGACAGGGCCTAAAAATAAATGATTTTTAAAAGGAAAACGACAAAGCCAATTGATGAACAACTTTTCTCACATATTTTACTATATTTTAAGAGTGCATACAAATTTCTTCAAAATTTTATATCTGTTATTAAAGCCCGTGCCAGCCATTTTTTTGGAGCGCCGCGAAAAAATGGTTACCACGATTGCAACCGTTGTAGTTATCTGAAACAAAAAAGCAAAAGAATTCTTAATCTACTTGAGTGTGGCTATCGTCTGAAGCAGAATCATGAAAAAATATTGAAAATTTAAAAAATTATAGCTAAAAAACGTCTGCTAAAAAAGACGAAAATAATTATAATCGCTATAATTTTTTAAATTTTCAATATTTTTTCATGATTTTGATTCAGACGATAGCCACACTCAAGTAGATTAAGAATCCTCTTGCTTTTTTGTTTCAGATAACTACAACGGCTGCAATCCGATGGTCACCGTTTTTTCGCGGCGCTCTAAAAAAATGGCTGGCACGGGCTTAATAATAGATATAAAATTTTGAAAAAATTTGTATGCACTCTTGAAATATAGTAAAATATGTGGGAAAAGTTGTTCATCAATTGGCTTTGTCGTTTTCCTTTTAAAAATCATTTATTTTAGGCTCTGTTACACTAGGGAAGCCCCTTAAGGCGTTAGAGAATCCCCGTATACTGGGTAATAACGAAGAGATTCTATGGGAAAATAAAGATGTGATAAAGGGATCGAGATAACACACAATAAACGCATACAATTGATACTAGAAAGGAATGAAATACTTGTAGATTATATAATGAAGAAATTAAGAAATTATCTATGTATCATCACAATTTTTGTATACTGCCAATATTTTGGGATTTAATTATCGATTACATGATCTGTTATCGTGCTTGAAAATTTTACAATTATTATATGAAATAAAGATGCTTTAAAAATTTTTCCATTTTTCTCTGAAAAAAGAAAATTGAGAAAAGAGTTATGTTTTTATTTTTTTGTGTTCTCTTATCAAGTCTGAAACAGCATGGACGTTAAGCTCGATGCTTCACGACATATCACGATGCTTTCTTGGCAAAACTTATCCGTTTACGCGATGGATCAGAACCGACGCACCGTAAGCAAGCAGCTCATCAATAACGGTATTTAAAACATATTATTTTTTATGTGTAATGTAAAATAAAACAATACGATAATGTCAGTCGCTTTTTTAGTCCGAGGTGTCGTTCGGCCTGGCGAACTCACCGCGATCTTAGGCGGCAGGTAAATTATCCGCGATCAATTATATTGCATAGATCAACTAGCATATTGTTTGTAATCGAAACTATTTTTTCTCCACCCTCATTTTCCAGCGGTGCTGGAAAAAGCTCACTGATGACAGCATTGGCATTTCGCGCAGAATGTAGGTAGAATTTTTGTATAATTAAATCTTCAAAGAAGAAGAAGAAGGAGATGTTCAAAGCTTAGTTTTTTACTTGAATTGGCAGCCGGCATTGTGGTGCATGGAGATGTTCGCGTCAATGGCATATCAGCTAGCTCTTCGTACATGAGACGTCACAGCGGCTTTATGCATCAGGAAGACATGTTCATCGAGACAATGACGGTGCTCGAACATATCTGGTTTATGGTAAGACTCCGTTTTCCGAGTCCAAGTTATGCGCGTTACATCTTTAACAATCTTCATCAGGCTAGAATGAAATTAGACGGGAGAATGCACACCGCGGACATTCGTCTCAAGATTGATTGTTTGCTGAGGGATGTCGGTCTGATCGAGAGACGCGACACTCGCATCGGCGGCGGTGATGACGGCAAGGTTTTATCGGGTGGAGAAAAGAAGAGGCTTGCTTTTGCTACCGAGGTGCGTATCCGTATGTTATCTTACAATTAGTCAGCGTCTCGTGCAAATTCTCGTTTTTCCTTCCAGCTGCTGACGGATCCTGACATACTGTTCCTGGATGAGCCAACAACGGGACAAGACGCGCATTCGGCCGGCGTTCTCGTGTCGCATATGACAACTTTTGCGTTGAGGAACCGCACGGTTTTGTGTACTATACACCAACCGAGTTCCACCATCTTCGGTAGTTTCCATCGCATAATCCTTTTAGCCGGTGGTAGAGTGGCGTTTGCCGGTACCAGTACGCAAGCAATACAATTTTTCTCCAGGTATGTTTCATCATTCGAACACGAAGCAGACAAATTGTAATTTCATTAGATTAATTCAAGCAAGTTCTGGAACATCGTCATTCTGGAACATCGAGTAAACGCGATATTGCTTTTTTACGAGAAAAGCACATTGCTTTTTATTTTAGTTATGAAATAAATCCATTTTTCTTAGAGATAGAATTTATGGCACGGCTATAGAATTTTCGTAGCGTATTGATATCCTTGTCTTATGCAATTCTTCCTTTTTCCTTTCACAATTACATTTCATGTTCAATTTTGGTCTCTGATCTGTAGAAAAATATCTCAGAATTTTTTATACTATTTTTATACTATTAATTAGAATTTCTGTAAAAATTTTAAGATTTGTTGAAAATTTTTCAGATTTTTTTATACGAGTAAAACGTTTCTTTTTTCAGAAAAACTCAGACAAAATAATGAAATATTTCAGATTTTTCCTGCTAACATATCTTTGTAAACATCTGAATAAATATGAAAAAATCTGGGCAATTTATCAGAAATTTTCATACATATAGATACTGAAATATCAGAAGAATTCCGAAAATTCTCATCCAATTAATTTTGAAAGTATCTGAGAAATTTCACATAGAGAACTGGGCCTAATATCACCCTTGTTCCTAATTCTGCATCCTACGATATTGAGACTACGTGTTGCATTCTATCAATAAGTTTAATTTCAACGAGGTTTCGAAATTTCGCTAAAGGTGTCTTCCGTTATTAATACAGCAAGATATGTACCAAGAACGAATTTTTCTGCCATAAAAACTTTTGATATTGTCTAATTTTATTCCTAAATTAGAGATATTCGTATTGTTAACTATTATTGTGATGCTTTATAATATATACCTAGGACGCTCCCTCAGTCTCCTGTCCAATGAGTAACAATTAAAGATCTTTCTGAGGGTCAGACGGGATGCTAACCACATCACCCTATAGTCCGTAAAACCCGATATTTTGAGTTGTTTCTATTTCCCGCATGTTCATATATGTGTCACAAATTGTATTTTTAATAAAAATATGTAAGGGTGCGATATTAGGAACACTTTTTCGATGTCAAATGCTACTTTTTTGTTTTCTTTCATATAAGATAGTTAAAATAAATTTTGAATACATTTATGCCATGGAGATCATATTACGATAATCCTAGAATAAAATAATGCGGTTTAGTTATATTTTTATAGGAGTTTTCAGTCAAAATTTTGATTTTTAAAAATGGGGTACGATATTAGGTATAGTTTTCCTATTTTTTCAGAATTTTTCATAAATCTAAAATATAGATTTAGAAATTAGATAAAGTTAGAAAATTTCTGAAAAAATATGAAAAATTTTTTCACCAGGGACTTTGTTTTATCCCATATATTTTATTTCTCATAATTTGTTATAACTATTTTTGCGTGATTACTACTTTTTCGCGTTTTAATTAACCACCTCTGAAAGAGGCGTATCTCGTTTGGACATGTAACGATTGGACACCACCCCATTGGACACACCGCTCGATTAGACATTACGTGTGATTGCAGTGAAGTCCCTCCTCTGCGGGGGGGTCCGTCTAAAAAAAAAACTAAATTAACTCAACTCAACTTAACTGTTGTATGTATGACTCACTCACACAACAATTGGGTTAGCATAATACGTGTCCAATCGAGCGGTGTCCAAACAGAGATCACCACTCTGAAAGAATGCCGCTTTAGAACATGTTAGATTGAAACACTTATTGAAACACACTTGTCATTGCTATTGTCATCCATAGCCAAGGCTACGAGTGTCCATGCAATTATAATCCGGCCGATTTCCTGGTGGCGACTCTAGCGATTGCACCCAGCGACGCGGATGGTAGCGGAAGAGTCGCGCAGAAGATCTGCGACGCATTTCTCACGAGCGAAGTCGGCAACGAAATCGACGTTATATTGCAACAGGAGCTTGATACCGCTTATTTGCAGTCCCCCGTAAGCAAATTGTTGCGAAAACAGATGTTAACGAATGACGATTAAAGGAAATTACGACAAGAATTCTTTTTGTTTTAGATCGAAAAAAATATTCGCGAGTCGCGTGCCTTGTAAGTGTCTTCTATGCAAAAGAATTTGCTAACAGTTCAAATATCAAAAGTATCTAAGAAAATTCGATGACTTAGTTATATTTACGCACGTTGTTATATTTAATTCAGCGTGGAATCGCGCAGCTGGTTGCGGCTCTACTGGCTGATCCATCGTGGATTCCTGCAAGTTCTGCGCGATCCCTCGGTGCAATTGATCAGGATACTGCAGAAAGTGGTGAGTGATCGGTAGGATGTTCTAATAAGTCCATGTATTGTTTGAACTTTAAGATAAATCTGAGGATCGATTATATGTATCTTGAAACGGTGAAAATTACAAAAGTGAGGAAATTTACTAAAATATTTTGGCGGAAAAAAAACTATAAAAAAGTATGCCATTCCGACAATAAATTATAACTTTCCACAATAAAGTATCAAAATTTACAACTCATTCATATTTTAAAAAGTTGTAGTTTTTTGTAGAAAATTTATACAACCATCTAAAATGAGTTACAACCTAGCTTCTGCGAAAAAATATAGTTGGTTGTAGTTTCTCATATACATATTATAAATATTTATATGCTAAACTACTGGTTTCTACGGCATAGTTCGGACACGTAGATGGGAAATGAAAAGATAACTTTTGTAGAGGAACTATTGTCGCACCCCATTTTCTTTAAACCAAAATTTTAATTGAAAACTTCTATAAAAATAGAACTAAACCGCATTTTATTCTAGAATTATCATAATATGATCATTGCAGTATTTCCAATTTCATCCCGATTTCGTCATATAATGTTATGAATCTTTTCTTATCGGGGTATCTACAAACATGTTCCAAATCTTGCACTTTTTTTCGTAGATAGTTATAGCTCCGGTACAGTTTAGCGCAGTAAGTTGTATTTTCGGCTCAGTTTTGCATAGTAAGTTGTTGTTGTTTCGGCGTATTTATCCCGAAGACTTTTACGCAAAAAGTTGTAGTTATGACGTAGTTTGGCGTGTTGTAAGTTGTAAAAATTTTTCCGCTAGAGTATCTACGATTTTATTTGTCAAAATCTAGTAAATTTGTTCACTTTTATAATTTTCACATCGTTTTAAGTTACATAATTGACTCACTGCGTGCGAGGAACCGATTGAACAACTTGTTGGATGCGTATACGGAAGTTAATAATGAGTCGGGTTGCAGACCATTGCAACAACCGCCGGCCTGTGTTTCGTAGGCGCCATTGACTTTGATCAATTGGGCATTCAGGCTGTGGATGGTGTTATATATCTTCTAGTGTGCGAAAACGCGTTTTTCCCTATGTACGCGACCCTGGCGTTGATTCCGCAGGAATTGCCGCTTCTTCTTCGAGAGTACAAAACGGGCATGTATTCCGTTCATCTTTATTACCTGGCGCGAATGATATCGCTGGTGAGTCCAATTTTCCAATCGGTCCACGCAGGCACCGATGAATCGTGTACGCGATTCTCGATTTGCGAGAGCATTTTTGAGTTTTTCAGGTGCCTGGATTGCTGATGGAGCCGATGCTGTTCACCGTAATAATGTATTGGCTGGCAGGTTTGCGTCCCGCAATGGACGCTCTCGGTCTGACCATCTTGGTAGTTATATTCACGATGAATGTGTCTACTGCTTGCGGTAAGCGTTTCCATCTGTTCAAATACCAGCGACAGAATACGTGTCCGTTTATGCGAACTCTTACGTTTCAGGGTGTTTCTTCTCGTCCGTCTACCAGAGCGTGCCGCTGGCGATGGCATATCTGGTGCCCTTCGATTACGTTCTTATGATAACCATGGGACCTTTCATTAAGCTCGGGTATTTACGATTATTTCATCTAAATTTCTACATTTCTACCAAGTTTTAAGATTGTTATGGACATTTGTGCGTTTCGCAAATATTCTGAATCAGTAGATCCCTATATAATGCGGTACTCGTATAACATGAATTCATATAACAGAAAAATTACGGTAACGCGGTAAACCAACCCTGTCTAACGCATTAGATACATATGTAACGAAACACTAAAATCCATTATCCTATTTACATAGTCATTATTCAAAAAACGATGTTGGAATGTATTTGTGGATAATTCCAACAGATAATAAATATTAACAAATTTCTTATTTCTAAGGTAAATAGTATATTATTACCAAGTGTAAATAGGTATAATATATAATTAATTTTATATTAGCCAAGATGGCCAATTCTGCTAAAAGCAAGCTTTGCAAAACCATGTGCTGCATGCTATACTGGGATAATTTTGGCAGTAGCAAAGCATGATCTGCCGTGTCAGATAATGTGATAGAGATGAAACAAAAATCTAGCAGAATCTGATATCATTATTTGATGGCAGATCGTGACGGCACGTTGTGCACGGTTTTTGCCGCGTTTCTACGATTACATATTATGGCAGCAAATCGTGCTGCTAGAAAATAATATAGGAATCTTGCTGCATATTCATGTTCAGATTGCTGGAATATTGCCGGCATTCTGCTAGCTATCAGATATATTAGCAATCTATGTCCTGCAGTACTATAAAGTTTATGTCTCGTTGCTCCGTTAAACGCAATATTTACCATATTTCTATATATTATACATACGTAATGTATGTATAATCTATGAAGTGAATTTATGTAACGCGGAAAATATTTCCTGCGTTATACAGGGATCCACCGTACTTTTTCCTCTTTTTATTATAATTTTAAATCGCGGGGTTTCTTAAGGCTTCTGGCCTTTTTCCATCATCATGTGAGATCATGATGTCAGAGGCGAGAAATGACACGCTGAGAATTTATGCGTGCCGTTTACAAATAAAAAGATATTTGCGTAAAATAACACTTTAGATTACTTCAACACACTTCAAAAATATTCCGAAAACTATTCCCTTGACAGTTAATAAACAGCCATAAAATGAATGTAATACGAACCCTATAGTCATGCATCTGTGCATAAGCCTGCATTCATATTACATTCATTTTACTCACATGATGACGGAAAGTAGAGTCCCTCTAATCAGAGTCTGGCCATACGGTAGCAACTTTTGATTGGTTCGCCATTTCTTGGCAAAAGCAAGAGAAACAGAAAGAGAAAGAGATAGAAAAGAGACAAAGAAAGAGATAGAAACAAAGAGAAAGCAATAGTGAATGTACATATCCCTTTTCTCTCGCAGAATTATGCTAGAACTGCAAGTTGGCTAGACTTTGATTAGAGGGATTCTAGCGGAAAAAGCTCAGCGCGATACTGCATAACGAGTTACAGAATCACACTACTGGAGCCTTAATTCTTTTTATTGATGCCCGATAGCTCGTTGCCCGTATACGTGCGATGGATAAGATACGTCTCCTGGCTACTGCACTCCACGGAAGCTCTTACCATTATCCAATGGAGAGGCGTGCATAATATATGTGAGTTTCATCGAGCGTCGCTCCTTTACGAGACATATAACGGATCTGTTTTCTGTGAACAGCCTGCGAAACGATCGACCTACCCTGCCTTACCGAGGGCATTGAGGTGTTGGACCGCTACGACTTTGATGAGCGCAACTTCTGGCCCGATATCGCCCTCATGGCTGCCATTTACATCATCTTCCACTCGTTGGCATATGTCTTTTTGTGGAGGCGATGCAAATCGAAATAAACGGATCTTTACGCCATCAAAGCAAATGTCGTATATGTGTTACATATTGATTGCGCATCTCTGTAAAAGCGAACGACATCGAATGTCGGGGTCCCTGCTTCGCATCGTTTCAGTTTTATCTTGGCTAATGTGACATGCAAAACCATTACAATTTCGTAAAAAACCGTGATTACGTGTATGAAACAGTGATAAAAGTGAAGTTGGCGATATTCGCGAAAAGTATCTAATCTTGAACAAAAAAGTTTATTTTTTTAACACAGAAGTCGTTTTTGTTCGACCCGACTGGCCAAATAATTAATTTATTTATTCACAACGTTGGCTGCAATTTCAGCCCTTCTCAAGTGATTAATCAAGCCATAATCCTCAAAAACCGCGTACAAAATCTCCGTTACATTGCTGACATGGTGCTCTAACTACGTCATGCATATGTAAAGCTAAAATGTGAAAAAACTAATAATAATCAATAAGATAAAATATTCACTAAGAAGTCATAAAATAATCGGTCAAAAGTCATAAGATGAAAAATTAGAATAAAATTGAAATAAATTAAAGTATATAAAATAAAATAAGGCAGCTTACATATTCTGTGCGTTAAAAAATATGTAAGAACAGAACGGTGTGGGACGAGAAAACACATCGTAAGCCATATCTGCGAACACATCCGTACAGCGTGACAGTCGAAGTCATACTAAAATGACCGATACAATAATAACTAGATGTGTTCACAGAAGGAAACGAGAAGAACAAAAGGGCACTCATTTTTTTATAGCTGAATTTCGTAATGTATCCCAGACAGCATCATGTCCAAAATCGGGACATAAGACGTCTTTTCGACATCTTTTAGACGTCTTTTAGTCATCTTTTAGTAAAACGTCTAAAAAATGTCTAAAAGACGTCTTTTAGACGTCTTATGTCCCGCTTTTGGACAAGTGTGCTGTTCTCAGCCAGATAATTAGTCGAATTGACGTCAATATTTCGCGCGCTTTCCGACTTTCGGTCATCGTTCGGTCATCGAAGAAGATTAAAGTCTAGCTTGGGTTGTTTTCCCCTTAAGGGGATCCTAGAGTCACGACCGAACTCCGACGGGGTCGATAATTTTGACCGTTTTCTATGTTCCGGTCTATATATGTCCTTATCTAACGAGATATTTGCGATATATCTGCCCTTGTCAGATTGCAACGCCATGTACACTGTATGTGTGTATATGCATAAAAGCAGTTGGATGAAAAATCTTTCTTATTAGGCTTTCAATCTTAGTTTTAATGGCCACGCTGTTCTTTGATCTAGTCCGAGGTGCGGGACATTTTCAATTTGTACATGTACATAAGCTATATAATTTGTATATAAGCGAACGTTTCCTTGAAGTGATATATAGCTCTAGGTACAAAAGGTGCAACACCAAAACTAGTATTAAATATATTTTTCTTAAGATTTTAGTCTGAAATTTACTATCCCGCACATGATTTCTGTACGTACTTTAAATGTGTAAACGGGTTTTCCATTCTATAAAGTCAATTCGAAGAAAATTGGTTTAACTGAAATGTCGGTAATTGCCGTGACTCCAGGATCCTCTTAAGGGAAGCCACACTGAACCAAAACTGTACATGAATGCAATAAAAGCATTCATTGTAGTAATAAAAAATTCATTAAAATTGGTCCAAAGAATTATTTATTTATTATCATAATGATTTATAGTTCATAAAAGAATAATTTGAATATTAAACTATTACTACAATTTATTGTAACAATAAATATGTATACATTGAAAAATCTGTCATGGATTTATTATATTAACGGAAAACTTTATTGAGTCAATGAATAATGTAATTGAATCATGCATACGACTTTATTATTATTAATGCATGCAATCGTTAATTTGATTAATGATTTCATTACTTTATGATCACGTTTATTGATAATATGAAATGATGTAATTGACTACTTCATTGTATTAATGAATTTTTTCATAGATTTATTAAAAAGTTTTATTGAGTCAATGAATAATGTAACTGAGTAATACATTAGATTTCATTAGTTTATGACCACGTGTTTTGATATTACGTAATAATATAATTGATTTATTCATTGTATATTAATGAATTTTTTCGTAGATTAATTAAAAAACTTTCTTGAGACAACGAATTTTTTTATAGGTTATTGAAATTATTATTCATTGAATTAATGAATAATATAATTGAGTAATACATTTAATATTATTAGTATTAATGTATATATTTATTAATTTGGTGAATAACTTAGGGCAATAGTCCTTTAAACTGAAATTTAGCTAAACTCACTCTTCATCTTTTTCTAAAAGGGACTTCTTTTCAAGAGGGAAGAAGAGGGGAATAGTCGACTCTGATTGGTGGATTTCCTTGAACTATAATATGAGCTAGTACGATTCCAAATAGAATTTCATTATAATAGTATAGTATATTTTAAATTTCATGCACTTTACGTCACACTGTCCAGGGCTGCGGTCCGATTCACGCTCACAGTGCTGAAAGCATCGCTCTATTAGAGACCTTGTAATCAGAGACTGGCCAACAGGCGATTTTTTCAGAATCCTGCGAGAGAGAAGGATATAAGAAAGAAAAAGAAAGCGATATACATTCATATTGCTTTCTCTTTCTCTTTTATATCTCTTTCTCTTTCTTTCTCTTGTTTTTTGAAGAAAAATGGCGGACCAATCAAAAGTAGCCCCCTTATGGCCAGTCTCTGATTAAAGAGTCTCTATACGCTCTATCTTTGTTTGAAATTTGATGTGCAATGAAGACAAAAGATGCTTACATCGCTGTGAATGTGAATCGGACCGCAGCCCAGAAAACGCACATGAAACTTGATTTTGAGATAAAATAATTATTTCCCAAAACGTTGAAAACATTACAGACGTGTTTCCCAAATAATTTCACGTTGGTTAAAAAAAAAAAATTGTTTTTAAAATTATGTCTGTTAACTCAATTAACTTTTATTAATTATAAGTAAACTGTTATTTCCTTGAACTATGAGAATATATTTCTAAATTTGCCTAAACAATTCCCAAATAATTGCAATAATAAAAAATAAGAAATATCTGTCTGCTAAAAGTATACGAAAGTCGTCGACAGATGGCGGGTCGAGGCCTTCTTTCCTCGACCAGAGAAAGGAGGAAGCGACAAGAAGCGACGGCTGTGGCGCCTCTAGCTGGAGGGAAGCGGAGCGGATAGTGCGGATACTCGCGCCAGGGGGGAAGGTTCTCGGTGCATTCGGAGTTCGGGCGTTCGGAGTACTTCGGAGCCGTTCCTGGCCGTTCCAGTCTGGTCTGGCCATGTTACTAGCGCGGCGGCCTACGTTCGTCGTCATTAACGAGTCACAGTGCCAAGAAGATAATCGTCGCGCGCCTCATACGTAACGTAGTTTCCTCGCAACGACGTGGCCGGGATACGAGAGATTCGTGTTAGGGCCCACGGTGTGCAGGCCGGAGCCGCGGTAGCTGTATCATGTGCGTCTCCCTAGTGTCACAGAATTGAGGGCCCCCCTCCCTGGTTGTCCCCTTCCCCCGTGTCGGAGTGTTCAGCACGGAAGAGCACGAAGGATAGATAGAGTGAGACGGAGGAAAAGAAGAGAGGCAGAGGGAGAGAGAAAGCGAGAAGGAGAGCCAGGAGGACGCAAGAAGAACAGGAAAAGTTATAATGCATCCTGGAACGGCGGCTCGTCGCCGATGCGCCGTCGAACGTCTTCAGACGCTCCGGTCGCGCGAGGCTACGTCGGTCTCTCGGCGCAACGTCGTCGGACGCGGATGAGAAGAGGCACCTCGCGTCTTCGTAGGCCAGCGGAGGCGCTACGAACAATTGCTAACAGCGCGTGATACACCCTGCGTTAGGTACGTTACACCGCGCGAGAGAGAGAGAGAGAGAGAGAGAGAGAGAGAGAGAGAGAGAGAGAGAGAGAGAGACGGCCTCGCGCGCGATTCACCTCAACTCGGGGCCCCCTACGTCCCCGCCCTTCGTCTCGTCTTGTTCCTCGCGGTTCCTCTCGGCCCTATTGCCGTTGCATCGCGCGTCCGACGCGCGACCGTGACGCGTTAACTCCGTTTACGCGAACCCTGCGTGCCCCAACATACGGCGCGAGCATTGGCGCGTTTCGCTCGAAACCCCGAATCGGGACATCAAACTCCTAAGCGCTGCGCCGCCGCGATCCAGATCCCAACCTCGCGCGTCAACAACGTGGAGAGAAAAAGAAAGAGGGAGAGAGGAGAGAGAAAGAGAGAGGGGAACCCCTGGTTCTCGAGTTTTCAGCAATTTTCCAAGGAACACGACTCTCTTATCTCCTGGGTGCTGTTTCGTTATGGGAGACGCGCGTTTAACATCTGTCCAAGATAGTACTTTTAACAAGTCCTAAAGATAGGACAGTCGGACGCTCCTCCGTGAAAAACGATACCACCGGTATGTCTTGTTTGAACGCTTTTCTTATAGCGTTTTCTATTAGGGAAACTAGCGCAACACTGGTGCACACTGAGTGCAATTTTATTGCTCCAATTGTGAAAATCAGTTCACGTATTTTCAGTGTTTAATGTTCTATTGACAGAAATTTTTGTCAAATTAAACACAGTAGAACATTAAGCACTGAAAACATATTGCGCTAGTTTTCCCAGTAGAAAACGCTATTAGCTCGATGCGTTCACACTTGTATACAATTCCATTTTACGCATAATACTATCGCGGAAAGGTGTTAGTAATTGTCGGAATCGAGAAACTTTAAGTCGTAAGATTTTCTTCTCAGATTTTACGTAAAATAAGATATTTATGCACGTGCGTGCGCATATACAGATCTTACAGTTGTCTCGATCGGCGCGAACAGTGGTTTTTCGCTTTCCGATTAAAGTTTTTGGGAAACGACAAGCACGGGCAACGCGAGAGCACGCATTTGGCACGGTACGACTTGCTGGGGAAGGCGATCGTTCGACGCGCGCGGTAACCGAGGACAGTTTATCGGAAGCGATCCATGATGATGGATGTCGCCCCGCAATAATAAACGAGCCGGCCAAGATCGCGCGGCAGGCACACGTGTGTGCACGCGCATACACGCACGTAGAATGCATCGGAGGCACGTGCGTGACGCGGCTATTAATCGCGCTGATTACAAGCGTCCAACGTCGCGTTTTCGAACGGGCGATTTCGAGGCGAGCAGAAACGAGCGGTAGGATCGAAAGCGCTCAACATTTTGCGCACTCGCGTTTTTCAGCTGTTTCATGTACCATTCGCACGTCTGTTGTGCGATAATGCAATTTATTGTTGGATTTTTCCGGGTTTTTTTTTTATAGCTAAAACTAAAACTAACGTACACTCTTTGTGCTTGAAGTGAAATCTGTGAAATAGGTATATGTTTGTGAAATTTGACGAAAGCGAGAAGGAAAGCTCTATAGCACGGTTCAGCGCAGCGATAAAAAACAAATCTATACTGTTAGGAATATTATCACATGCAAAGGAATTCTCACCTAATTTAATCACTTGAAATATCTCTGTTTTTTACCAAAAGGTAAATAAGAAATTATTTGGATTTATGTAAATATCATGGTTTACAAAATTTAAATCGAAATTTGAAACACTTAAATCAGATTTTGTATTTTGATACGATTTTTCTACATTGATTTTCCTTGTTTCTCCAGGTAAAAATATCGAGGCGGACCGCCAGAAAAATCAATGCTTTACGAGATATTTCATATTTTATGTGCCGATATATATTCCGACATAAAACACGACATGCCGCGAGAGGTATTCGCCTTTCAAGCGGCCAAGCTGTACAAAAGTTCTCGCAAGAAACTCAGTATTTTACCTCGGGATAACATCGGAGCGCGTGCTTTCCATTTTCGTTATTATTTCGCTCGCTAGTCGCTCGGCTTGAGCCGTTCCGTTTTCGATCGTAAGCGCATTCGCATCGATCGAAATTATCGCACGATGGGTGCGGCATGTATATGCGGGTGTATATGTGTACGTGTGTGCTCTCTCGTTCAAAATTCACGATAAGCTCGAGACGATCCGTCCGCTCGTCCCGATCTCAATCGCGCGATTCAGCGTCGCGTGGAAAATCGCGTGGAGCAAACGAGGCCGCTCCCGGAGTCTTGGTAATGACGGATCGCTTTTTACGAGCGAATCTCGCGATCTCCTTCCAATCGGACGCGCGGTGCAGTTGCGGCGAATCGACAACTTCGTCTCGCACGTCTTCGACGTGAAGCGGCAAAAAAACAGAAACAACAACAACAAAAAATCCAGAAACCGCGAACACCCGTTGCGAGGGGAGTCAACCGCGTTTCAGAGTAATTACCAGCCAAGTCTGGTACGACTGCCTTCAATTGGTATACCGTTTCGAGCGCGTGGATACGCACGCTCGGCTCCGGCAGATAATAAACATCGTCGTTATACCTGCGTCTTGCTTGCGGTCGAAGGAAAATTTCACGCTGACCCGTCCTACGACGCCCCTTAACGTCTTGTCCCACAACACGTCACCGATCGGCTCCAATGATAGTCTGCGATAAGAATGTTTTCCGACGTGTGCGTGCGTGCGAGCGAGCGCACGATACCTTTCGTTTCTCGCGTGAAACCACGTCAATTCGCTTAATGACGTTAATTCTGCGGATGCCAAGATGTCGTTCAAGAACGGGAACGACGAGTCCCGCGATCGCGCGAGGTCAGAGTAGGTAGTCGGCCGGTCGCGACTTAATGGAGAGAATCGCTGACGAGGATACGTCGTTGATTGCTAATCGATCTTGCGCGAAGTAAAATCGCTTGAAAAAGGCTGAAAAAACGGAGCATTATTGCATTACTATCTCCTGCTTGCACGTGAAACCGTTAAATCGCGCGAAAAGTTCGGTAAAATTTACCGTATAACTTGACGATCTTTTCGAAGATAGGCAAGACTTATCGAACGATCATCCTATCCGCGAAATTTAAATTGATTTTATTTTTTTTCTATCATGCTTTTTCTTACGGCAATACCTTCGCGTCTAATCTCGCTGTATTGGCTGGTTTCAGGACAAGGTGCAATGGCTGACGACCGAAATAACCACCGGGGCTTCGTCAGGCAGCCACACGGGGTAAGTGACGTTTTGCCACGTTAATCGCCAAATAGATTGAGTCGCCGATTAGCGATGTCCTCGCGCAACGCGAAATTCGATAATTTTAGAAAAGTCGCGGAGCCGCGAGAGAGGCGAACGAGTTGGCCGATGTCACACATCTCCGTGGCCGTCGAGAATCGACCACGTGGCCGCTCGTTCGATCGTCTTTCCCGCGGGAGCGTGAATTTTTAGATCGGAATGCATTCCGCGCTCTGACATTGACCGCACTGCCGCCGCACTCATCTCGCGAGCAGCGGCTCTCATTTTCGTCCTCACCGCCGACGGATTCCTCCGTGAAACGCGCCTTGGCGAGAAACAAGTCGGCGAGGTTCGATTTTCCGGAGCGCCCGGTTTTGGATCGACGACGTCGACGTCAACAACGCGTTTCCGAGAGGTCCTGGCGTGCTCCGTGCTCGAGAAACGAATAGTATAGATCGTCACCACGTGATTCGCTGACGGCATGGCTATCGTCGACAGACTCATCGCGGTTACGGATAGTACATTTCGGAAAATCGATGAGCTTCACAGGATTTGACGGCCACTTATCACGAACTAAACGCTTCTCGTTTGAAGAAATAAATCACGATGCCTGATCATGTCGAGAATTCCCCAAGATTTTTGGTAAACCATCCCAAAAGAGAGAGAGAGAAAATGTGTGTATGTGTATGCTCCGAGAACGGTAAATGCACGCGCGCGCTCGCGCGATGGCAGTTTGCGTAAATAAGCAGCTTAAAAATAGTTCACCGAGTGTGTTATATCGGAGAGCAAATAAAGCCTACCCGGCTTTAAAGTCATAGAGCACTGTTATACGAAAATTTCCCCGAATACCCTTGCCTCTGCGCTCCCACTCGTTTAACGAAAAATCTTGTGAAGCGGACTATTGCGAGGGCGTCGCGTTACTTCAGCACGACGCGCAAATAAATTTGCGATCGTCACTTAGGAGAGAAGAGACGTTTACTTTGTAAGAGATTCTCTTTATAAAACTTTGAAACTCTTTTGCGGTTCGCAGTCTCGACCCTCTCATACTGTGTGTTTTATTTCGCGCGTTTTCATTTTGCAGTAGCTATAATGCAGGTAGCGCAGTTACTTGTATTGTTCTGCCTCTTACCAGAGGTAATCTTCTTCAAAGCGCTTACTTAAGTTTGTCCCGCGTTGACCCGTGGCATAATCACGCACAACGTAGCATTACGCGCGCTCTCTCGCCACAATGCTTGCTCATCGATTACTTACTTCCCCGATTAGTCCACCCACCGTGTGCGTCTGAATCTGCTTACGATGACGCAAATCCGGCCAACACGGCCGGATAGTGTCGTGCGTGCGTGGTCTTATTGGGGAAAAAAAAAAAAAAGAAAACAGGCTCCATCTTCGAGAAAAAGAAGAAGACATCCTGTCGTAAAGGGCAATCTCGACGACCACGTCCAAAGTTAATGAGATTTAATCTAGCTGAAAACTTGAGATGTAGAATCGGATAGGAGGTTTTTTCGCATTTATTCTCGCAGGACTCGTTGAACAAACTCGTGAAATGTGTAAAGTGTTCCATATTCATGCGACGTCTCGCGCACTTATAACTAAATTACGATTAAATTAACGATTAAGTCGCAACGTCGTCTCGCTTGTATCAGCTCGTCATGGAAAGAGCGAGTTCTTCGCGAGCGCGTCCTCGTTCGGAAGTCACGATCTCCAGGGGAAAGAAAGGGCATTCTTGAGACCCGAGACAGATGCGACCGTCATGCAACGCTAATTAATCAGTTGTTCTCGCTCCACTCTCACCTCTCTAATTTGATTCTGGATACCGCGCTTTCTGCGTCTTCCCCGCCCGCCCACTCTGTTTTCTCTTTCAATAGAAATTTCGATCCACAGGGCTGCATTCGTTTCGTTCCGTTTCATTCCGAGTTTAGAAAATGTAACGTAATGTGGTTTGAAAAAAAAAAGCAGACAACGACTCGTGCCGATCGACTGCCTCTGCTCGCGTGCAAAATATTGCGCACGTTCGCGAAAGTGGCCCGTTGCCGGGCTCTTTTCATCGAAACGGAGTGAGAAACGTTCAAGGCGGTCATTCCGCAATTCGTTTTTAACATATATAGGGGATCGCCGATCGCGCGTTCAAGCGGTTATCGATTCGATCTTGCGAACTTGATGAGTCGCGTCGTCATTCACGTATGGAGCAAAAGGCATAACGTAACGGTCGACAAAATAAGAAAATTAAGAAGACGCATCCTGTAATTTTGCAACAGTCTTTGACCACATCTCGTTCTCAATCGAGAAACCGATTTCGAAATCGCTTTAACCGCGTATATCCAGAAAAAAAGAGAAACGTGAAGATTGCATATTACACGACTCTGGAAAACTTTTGCTCGCAATGCGATTCTGGCTGCAAACGAGTTGTTCGATTGAAAGTTTTATTTTCTCCATTATACATTCAAATTAAACGTTTCTTTCGGAACTTGGAGTTCTTTCTACTTCTACTTCTTCCTATCTATTATTGAAAATGAATATAATGGATCTCGGGTTTTCATTTTCCTATAAAATTTTGCGTCAAAAATGTCTCCTTCGGTTTACGACGAGTATTTTATTTCAGCAATCGGTATATCGCGTGTTTCAGCGGCAAAATCGACGGGGGTCTCGCAGGGAACCTGCGATCGAAGAATTGATCGACCGGTTTAACTTTCGCGGATGGCGAACTTTCGCGTTTTCGACCGTGAGTGTCGTCTCTCGCTGTGTCACGAATTCGACCGCAACCTCCATTAAACTTATCGTTATGACGCACGCAGACGCTTTCACACAAATCATTTTGATAAAAAATATTTCGGCAAATTTCTTGTTTTCAACCTTGAAACTTTATGTCAAACTTTACTTTATAGAAATGTTCTTTTTTTTCTTATTTTCACTGAACGAGAGGCGAAGACTCATTGGTCTTTTTATATCCTGTACCGATGCCAATGACAGACCACATCCGAGAAGCTTTTTCATGTCGCGTCAAATATGTATAACCGATTCGCGTTCGATCACCGAAGCCAAACAACAATCGACAACATTAACTCTAGAACACAACTTCCAGAGCATCCCGAAAACACACCATGGATCTGGGAGACCCATGCAACTTTGATAAGCTGTAACTGTATAGTTCAGATAAATATTTTTGGACTTATATTTTTTTTAGTTTGAAGCTCTGAAACTTAGGAATATGTCTAATGGGTTTTAATACCGAAAAGTTTTATTTTGTCAAGTCATAAAGTTAAAACTAAATGTCGAAAATAGAAAATTTTCCGAGCGAGCAAAGTTTTGTCTGGGTCTGGGAGACCCACGCTGTGTGTTCTAGAGTTAATGGAAAAGGGTGGCTGAATGGATCATCTAACTAAGCAAAGAAGGAGAAGTCGACAGAGTATGGTACTCCGGCACTGTGTTCCAAGAGCGACGGATATCCGCGAAAGGAGAAGAAGAAAATTCCATCGGAGAGAGGAGCGAGATAAGAGCGACGCGTCGCGCCGAGAGAGGTCGAGCCGTCGGTCACCGGTGGCGGACGGCTCGAAAACGCGCGTGCCGCGGTAGCGGCTATCGCCGACGGCTATCGCTATGTTTTGTAGGAGGTGACGATAACGATGACGCGACGTCGTCAGGAGGGAGTAATGCGCATCGTGTTCGCGAATTTCCCATGGTTGGGCCGCCGTTGACGGTAGTCGGTCGCGGCAGTATTGCCGTGACCATCGCGCCGGTTATGGTATCGCGAATGACGACGACGACGACAACGACGACGTGACGTTCAGCGACTCCGACTTTTCCGCCTCGGAGTCCACGTCCCGATAGATAAATCGCGTGAAGATTCGCGCGGACGAGCCGTGCAGCGTCTCCTTACCTGACATTCAACTCGGCGACGAAGACGCCGGGGATAAGAAGATGTCGATCGCGACGACGATGGCTTACCCGTTAATGCATGCCGCGGAAAATTAATCCGTAAGAGAAGACTCGTCCGTCATCCCTTGCGATGAGTTTCACACTCGATTGATCTACGGATAAGTCGACCGACACTACGTACGATGCGAAATCTGCTCGACGAGGTTTTTTTTCTTCGAGACACCAAAGACAGACGCTTTTGACAGAGCGGAGAGCGTAAATGTCGTTGAAATAATAAACATATCTCTTATCAATTTTTCAGCAAAATTGATTGTTCGATACTAAAATTAGAAATGTAGGGCACGGGATCTTGGATGGCATTAAGCATTTAGCGGGCTGTGGCTGACCTTTTAAAGATATCCATCCTCTATTCCTGAAAAAAGGCTTCGAGTAACATGTTGAAAAATTGCACGATTGATTACGTGTTTATTCAACCGGCTCGGAGACTCTTGAGAGATTGTATACGTTTGCAGACGGATGTGATATTCTTGTCCTGCTAGATTAGCCGATTTCACGCTCGGCGACAAAACGAATCTCTCGCGAGAGGCGCGAGTTCCCGGAGATGCGTGTGAGATCCTTTCCCGCACTTCTTTCGCTTCTCGCTTTTCATTCACTCACGGTAGAGCCGCGAGTTTCTTTCCCTCCAGTCAGTTCTCCTTTTCATTTTCTTTCGGCGAGGTCGCATCGCCATGGATGAAGCATTCCACTTTTTAAACGCGACGCGTTTAAGGCTCGTGCTCGCCTCGATTCGAGGCACGTCCGCGACGCCGAAAAGGAAACGGCGCGGCTCGGTATGTGTCCGCGAGATCCTTTTTTATTTTCATTTCAGAGATCGGCGACTACACAATCCATGCGTATATGGATTGAGCGAGCGATTGATCAATATACAATTAGATCAATGTAACAAAATAAATCAATATCACACGTCAAAAACAAATGGTTGTCTAACGTCGAAATTCCAGCGAAATTCCCATTTTTCATTGGAAAAGTTGGAAATCGCCTATCGGTCGTCGATCGGAGTTGCTTCTTATGTAAGAGTCGCCGGTAAAACGGAATTACGTAAGCCACTTGCACGCGGGACGTGCTGAATCGTATTAACACTGATACAAGGAAAACGCTCGCGAATAGTGCGCGGCGATTGGCATGCGAAATGAGAATAGTTGTCGCGTGGCGTGAGCGACAGGAGAATACAATTATCGCGTATTGTTCGCGCGATTGGAGTCGAGGATGAAATTTGGCCGATCCATTCGAGAAAACAAGAACATTCCAATCACGGTTTTCTTCCTTGAAAAGCGAGCGAACGAGAGAATCGTTTATTACCGCATCCTGTTTTTAATATCGTGAATATGAGGATCGCACTCGTTTGCTCTTACAACGACCGTCGACTCGATATTTCTCTGAAATGGTAAACAAACGGCCGTAACGCTCCCCGGAACTCGACGTTATCGATGTCGGAACTGCGCGCCGTCGGCGCGTCGTGCTCGTTGGCGAAGGCGGAAATGGCGAGCGTCGCGGTCAGCGAAAAGGATAACAGACCTCGAATCGAAGATCGGAGCCCCACGCGAGCGTTGGCGTGAACCGGTTTGCGATCGGTTAACGGCTGATTAAAACTTTAGGCGAGGTTTCTGCGGGATCTAAGGAAGGAGATTCTCCAAAAGAATCTTTCCTCCGCGCGTTCTCGAAGACGACGAGATGATATTCCCTTCTTCAGCCGATTTGAAATCAATTTCTTTCTAGAAAAAAATTTCTTTGAAGCATCTATGACTCTCGAATGATTAACGAAGGACGATAAGAGGCTTTTGTTGAATTAAAAAAAAAACAGGATCCTATTCTTCAGTTAATTCCAAGCAGAGTGATCAAGAGAGATTTGATTGAAGTTTAATTATAAAAGTAAAAGTTGGGAAAGATAAACGATTGTATGCTCATGAAGGAGAAATCGTCTCCAAATTGCAGTTTACGAATGACGCGTCCGGTAACGCAATAGCGATATTCCTAGTCGAATATTTGACACAATATCCACAGAAAAAAAAAAGAAGTGTCAAATCAACACTTATACTCGTATGTATACGCAACAATCTATAATCTTGAAGTGAAATTATAAACTTACTTCAACGAAGTCACTTATACTACAGGTAAACGAAGTTTTATATAGTTTTATATAGTTCAAGGAAAAAAAGTTGAAATGAAAAGTTGTAATTCTTATAAAAGGATTACAGATTGTTACGTACATACAAGTATATAAGTTTTGATTTGACACTTCTTTTTTTCTGTGTCGCGTCGAGCGAATGCCATATAAACGTGTTGTTCGACAGCACACACGATGAAGCTTTTGTGCATAACATCGTCGATTCGAGGGTGAGAAAATGAGTTCGTTAATGTACTCGCGACCTTGCGTGATGGCGTTCCCTCTTCTCGCAAGTGGATTTCAATGTATACATACATAAATACCTCTCTTCCTGACCTGCCCGTTCCCCCCGTCCTCGCCGACTTCCATCCTGTCCCGAGAGCAAGACGTGTTTTGCGAGCGCGAGCGTATATTGAACGTATGTAGTATGTACATACGTCGCGATTTACGATGCGTGACCGGAAGGTCGGGCGGCGAGGAAGGGGGGGGGGCAGGACACACGCGTGTCCGAAGACGCCGCGACACAAACGTGTGTCCACGTAATTATTGACCGTGTCGTTCCGCACTCTGTACGGTTTGGTGACCCACTTGCCGTTGACAACGCCTATTCTCTTCTGACCTACATCGTCATCGCGACGCTCGCTCACGTCCGCGCGATCTGTTTTCCATGCACTGCAGGAACATCCGATCGACCGACTTCGCTCGCCTGCGAAATACCGGAAAACCGCGCGGCACGAGACAATAATAACGGGGCGGTATACGCAAGTCACCTCGGTATGCGGTACCGCGACAAAAATTTCGATATTATCGATTCCCTTTGTTCGTATTGGCGTCGCGTTGCCGCGCGCATCGCGTTATTTGTGACTATCGGACAGGACGGCTGAATAAAAAAGAAGATGCTATCGACTGAAGTTTTGAAAAGGTACCGTCGGGCGTTGATACGCGCGACTCCGCACGCGTCCGAAATGCATCCGAGCGGATTAGATAACGCGGAAAACCGCGAAACGCCGCTGATTGCCGTCTTATCGTCGCTCCGTCGACCGCTTGTTTTAGTTTTTAGTGTATCTTGTTTTATCTCATTTTCCTATATTTGAGATAAATTATATTTTCGCCATGAGTTAAGCCCCTTACACAATGTCAGGCAACAGGCAATATAGGAACAGAATTTCCAACGTGACGGAAACTCTGTGTCTATTGCCTGTGACACTCTTTATTCTGCATTTATACATGATTTCTGATTTCTATTCTCTGTTCCTATTGCCTGCTGCCTAGCATTGTGCAAAGGCTGTTATCCTGCTATTTCGTAAATTAAAAAAAGAAAGAATTCGAAACGTTCGTTTGTCTTTGGAGGAAAGACGTCTTTAATCTCTGCCTTTTCGAGGCTTTAGCGCTTTGAAGTCTTGTATTTGTTGGACTTTTGTCGGTAATCGATTTCTTCTCTATCTCGGAGATAGATGTCCTGTTTCCATCCCTGTGCTCGCTTCCTGTGATTTCACTTTGAGCAAAGCGATTTTCGCTTGTCTCAATTCTATAGGTATACGATTATAGCGAACCGGAGCCGCGTATTTTTTGGCGTTTCACCAAATTTTACTCAACTCGCCCCGCGATAGAGAACGAGAACGCGCTAAACGTCTCTCCAGCTCTCCGCCGCCTCCGCCTCGGAGTCGGCTTGGAATAATTCTTGGCGGATATCCACGAGTCTGTCTGTCGCGTTTTCGCGTTGCATCGACTTTCCTAGTATTAGTCGGCCTACCTAGACGGTACAAATCGAGAGAGAGAGAGAGAGAGAGAGAGAGAACGAGAAGGAACTTGATCGATGTTCCGCAAATATACAGTTCGCGCGTGAATTCGGAATTCTATTTCGGTAATTCGAACCTAATCTGGCCTTCAATATTTGATAACTATGCGTTGTTTGTTAGCTATTCGAAGCGATGATAGCTATTAACACTCGTGATTGCGTGTATTGGAAATCTCGCGACATATGCAAGATACGTGTATATTTTTGCGATTCGCTCGTCTTGCTAGAGTGTGCTTATCATTAACGTTGAGCGAGAGATCAAGATAATGGAGTAGTCAAGTGATTTGGAGCACTCAGAAAAAATGAACCGTCTAAACAGGTGGAAAACAAAATAATATATCAAATACAATTGTAATTCTATAACATCTTGGAAGAAAAAAAAGAAGAAAGAGTTAACGTTTCTTCAATGAAGTACTTGGAAAATATATTTACTGTATTCATTAGTCATTTTAATTTTAAGACTTTTAAAGACGTCTGATATATCCGAGGATATATCAGATGTATGTTTAATATATTCTTAATTGGCGCTTTTGAAATTTTTGGCATACGCAGAAAAAAAAGAAGTGTTAAATCAAGACTTATATACTCGTATATATACGCAAACATTTATAATCTTGAAATGAGATCTATTGTGTTAAACAAAGGAAACTTGAATAAACTTATTTATATAGTTTAATCAAGAAAAGAAGTTAAATAAACAGTTGAAATTCTTATAAGAAAAGATTATAGATTATTGAAAACGTATGTATGTAAGTACGAGTATATAAGTTTTGATTTAATACTTCTTTTTTTTTTGTAACTAAAGGTTTATTAAGTTAACGAAAATCGTTGAGCTTCATCGAGAATTGATTAATTAATTGTATATAGGCAGGACACTCGTCTCCCCCGCCACCAGCGCCGAGTTCGGGCCCTGGTCCAGGAGATCCGGCGTCTCCCAGATCCGTTCAGAAGGAGAACTCGCCTCCTCGTGGTCCTCGAACCCTCCTGCTCCGGCGCAGCGAGAATGGCTACGGATTCACGCTGCGACATTTCATCGTCTATCCGCCCGAGTCCTGTTGCGTGAGTATCGTAAAGCAGGGGGCTCTCTGAAATCGAGCGAGAATGAAAGTGGATCCCTTATGCGTTGTTTGTAGATGCTGCCGGGACACGAGCGGACCAAGGTCGACGAGCCCATGGACACGATCTTCGTGAAACAGGTGCGGGCGAATTCGCCGGCGGCTGAGGCAGGTTTGCGCACTGGTGACCGCGTCGTCTCCGTCGACGGGACGCCTACCCGGGGTGAGCAGTACGCCAGCGTAGTGCAACGCATTCAACAAGCGGGACCGTGGCTACGCCTCCTCGTAGTCTCCAAGGAGGACGACATTCTGCAACGGGTACGGAAGATTTTTGCATTCCCACGAGCGGCAGCTTTCTGCTCGTAAAATGCCACCTGTCTCTTACTTCATTTTCCGCGCTCATATTTTATTAGCGATGCCGCAGTTTATTGATTTATCAAGTTTACTTAATTTCCAACGCAATTCAATATTTTCTTCACGCATGCTCTTATACTTATACGTCTACGATAAGAAGAATAAACAATTATTAATACGGATATCTTTCTAAACTTTCTAGTACTTTGGCGATACGGCGCATAATCCTGAAACGAATCAACGACCGCGATTGCGTTCCCCGGAGAGACTATCGCAGAAACAACGCAAGTCGATGAGCAGCATGATCCCGGGCGGATCGCCGAGAACGCGACAATCTTGGGTTTGTTCTCTACCGTCGTCCGAGAGTCCAAATCATCAAGAGGAAGCGATGTGCAGGATGTCGCCGTCAACGATGTCTCAATTTCCGATCATGGAATCTCAAATCGCGAACGCATTGCAGCAACAGAAACAGCAGCAACGAAGAGGCATCTCGGAAGCAAGCGCATTATACGATCTTTCGGAGGACTCTCGAGTTCCGGGGAGGAAATTGCAGTTGCTGCGTGAGGATAATGTGCAACCGAGCGGCCGATTGTCCCTGGATTCGAAATACGATCTGTATGATAGGACGCGGCCCGAGTCGGTGTACTCACGGCCAAGCAACGAACAGCTCTACGACAGAATCAACGATCCGATTTACGAGCGTGTGCGCGTCAGCGAGCACCATCCACAGCATTATTACCAGCCGTCTTTGTTACGTTATCCGGTCTCGCAAGCAGAGCCGCAGGTGCCGATCTACCGGCCGATCAAGCGAATGGTGGCTCGACGAGCCAGTGAGGGCAGCGGCAACATTGATTCTGAGATGGCGAGTTACGGCAGCATCGACGCGCTGAGATCGAGCGAGTCCAGCAGATTGAGCATGGAATCGAGACGAGACTCGTCGCCCGCCGCTAGCAAGGACAGCATGTCTCCCTACGATTCAAATTCGACTCTAACCGGCAACGAGTGCTCCGACGATTCCGTCATTATGAACAGACTCCGTAAGAGCTTCGAGCAGAAGGCGGAATTTCTGCGGCGGCCGAGTTATCCCGTCGGTTGGTCTGTCGAGCCGTCGCTGCTACCGAACATCGATCAATCCGCGGTGATTCAGAGGGAATTCTACGCAAGGCCGCAAAAGCTGCAGAGACAAATCTGGCCGCCGGGTCAGAATGAACAACAGCAGAGACAGCAATCTCCTACGAGAAGGTCTCAAGAGAGGAATATCGTTACCAAGACCGTCACGAGTTTGAATAAGCCGTCAAATCAGAGCGTGCAGAGGATAAAGGACGTGGACTCTAACTCTGAGTATTCGAAGCCGCGCAACGATCAACAACTTGGAGACAATCAGTCTGTAGCTGGAGATCATTGTTACTCGCCATCGCTTCTCTATGACAACGAGCTCGCGAAGGAACAGCAATACCGAGGCGCTGGCAAAGGTAGTTTCGTCAGCATCCTGTCGAGAATACACGAGAACATTAGTACAAATCAGCAACAGACGTCACAAGAGACGCGAAACGGTTCCTCGTCGCTACCATCTTCCCCGGGACCGGACAAGAAAGCCGGCAACGACAGATTTCCGGTACCGCCGCAGGGCTTGCAGATCGTCTCGAGACGCGCTAAACAGTTCGAGTCCGGTCGTTTGCTGAGCGACGAGGATGAGCCCGCTGGTGATCGAACGAATCTTTACAAGAGCGAATTGTCCAGATTGTCAAACAAGAGAAGTGTACCGAATGTAGCTGTGCGAAAACGAGAGTTCGAGTCGAAAGCCGAGAACCAGGACTCGAGAAGATTACCGGCCAGAGAAACGAAATCTCTTGACACTGGTAAGCACAATGTAATCGCCTTTTCATTTTCCTGTTAAATTGATGCGAAATGATTGGCGTCACATTTGTCAGATAAAGTTGTAACAAAATTCAAGCAAAATTATCGCTACTGCCTTCAATACATTTATTTCTTCATCTAAGGAAATCTTTTCAATCCTCAAGCAATAATTTGGATGACTTTATTTAGCACAAAACTCCATGAAAAAACGACAAAACTTTTGCATCAATCCAAATATTGAATTGTGTAAACTTCTATCGACCGACGTTTCGATGGTAATCGGCAATCGCTATGAATTTCACGATTAATTAGGATTAGATCAAATTAATAATGCTAATTGTCAGATCAATGCTCAGTAAACAAGTGTCATCGTTTAGGTGCAGCATTGACAGGCAACAGAATAATTCCTATAGGCAGCAAGCATATCCATTGCGAGCCACCAGCCGATTATAAAGAGAGTAAAGGTAGATAAAATTAAGAAGCTGTATCGAATACTGCTTGTGCATTGTCGTCTTGTGCCGCTCTTGTGCTGTCAGTGATTCGTTCGCATTCAGTGTGGACCGCGATCACGATTTGGCGTTAATAATGTAATGTTAATATGATAGATGATACAATAATTAATACACCTTACCCGCTTCTCACGCTCTAACTAAGACAAAAATAGGTACATGTTTATTATCCCTACATAGATAAAATCGTAACATAGATAAAATCGCAATTAGTTTTAATAATTCATTTTTATCGTTTAAAACCGTGTTTGGAAGAGACGCGCGAGATTGCTTCCAAGCGGAAGTAATCGGATAAAGCCGTGATACACCGGAATTTGTCGACGTAACATTATGCACAAAGGGGACATTAACTGCCCCCTTGCACCCGACGTTTTTGTTGCCCAGCTTCTTATGATATGTGGGTAATTCAAAATAGCAACGACGTATCCGCTGGTGCTTCTACATAGCGACAACAACACAGCCGCACACGCTATATATAATATTATACTCTACTTCCGTTGGTTATTAACAAAGCGATAGATGTTGATCAGCAGTCATTTGTACAAGAAATATAATAATACGCCGTAACGATGCTATAATAATCCCGTCGTTTAATCGAGCAGATGTGCCTACTATGGAGACAGAATCAGTGCGTTTGAGAGCACGCAGCAACAGCGCGGAGTCCTGGGAGGCTACGAACGGTCCAGCGGCACGGAGCAACGCCAGGCATACGTGGCAGACCGCCGAGGAGGAAGGTAGCACCGAGGACAACAATAAAGCCTACCGCAATCAGGACAATTATTTACAGTCGGCCAAACTGCAAATCGGTTAGTCCCTTTGGCCGCTATCACTTACGTTTTACAGATATACATCACTACTCACACATATCCACGTTACATAAAGGTCGAGCATAAAGCGTTAATAATCGTCCCATTGATTTCTTTTTCAGCACCAGTCAATGGTTCTTCACCCAACGCTTCGACCAATAACGCTGCGGTACTTAGGCGACAGAAGAATGCACAGATCAGTGAGTTCGAACGATGAGGATATTTTTAACATTACGTGCAATTATTGCGACGCACGCTTCAAGCGCGATGTGGACGCGTTTTATCGAAATTATAAGCGCGCGCACTTGCACCAGAAACTTCTCTCGCACGTAATAAATCAGTTATATAAAGAAATCTCCACTTGACAATGCTATTATGATTCAGCGTGAAATCCATCCGGAAAGAGACCATTGTTTTTACATGCGCATTGAAGCATAACAGTATTGTAGTTTTAAACGACATCTTCTTAAACAAATGAGTTATTTATTTGTCGAATATTTCGATTTCAAGCCTTCATCAACGAGTACTCGTGATAATTATAAATCTAATGTCGAAACTTCAAAACATGTTAAAAGAGAGGAAGCGTTACGATTACAATTTCATGAAACAAAAAGAGAAAACAGGTTTATAATCATTATAATCGATATAATCGTAATTTAATAGGTGACGAGGATCGTGCTACCAGACGGGTTTCGTATCTGAAGGCAACCTGGGGCGAACGAATGCACGTTGATAGCGATCTGGAGCTCAGCGATTCCGAACCCGTTCACATTCACAGAAAGTAAAGTAATCTTTTGATACGAGCATCTCGAGTCTCGACGCCGCGATGACATTCGAATGTGCTGATTTTAAGCCACCGATTTGTCTTTCCTTGAACACACAAAGATATCGTCAACAACACGTTTTCCCCTCCCGTGCTTCTCGTAAGGTTCGCTCGCGCGAGGTGAAGTAACGACCCCGATAGGAAAAGATTCATTAGTGTTGCTGCAAATATTGGGACATAATTGCAGCATTCTCAATTTTATCCCGATTTCGTCATATAAGTAGAAATTTAAACCTTTGTGCAAATATTGATAAATATTTGCACAATTTATTTCTAAATAGTATTTCAGCAAGACAACAATATGAGGAACTATCTTAGCGGAATATTTGCAAAATTAAATTTTAAAAGAAATTGCGAAATAATTAAGATTTTGCTTCTAAAGGCCAGTTTCATCAACGTCGGTTAACTCTGTAACCTTCGGTTAAACTCACTCTTCATCTAACTGCCCCCTTAGAATGAGACGAAGAGTGAGTTTAACCGAAAATTACAGTTAACCGACATTTGTAAAACTGGCCTTAATGTTAAAATGATTGTACAAAATTTAAACCCAAAATTAAATTTCTCAATATTTGTGCAAATATTATTCAGAAATTTTATGCCGGCAAGAACGCTGCATTATGAGGAATTATCTTAGCACAATAATTGTGAAATTTCTCTCAATTGAATAACGCAATTATTGTACAATATTTACGCAATTTTCCTATCGGAGGAGCAACGTGGTAATATCGTTGTTAGCTCGAAGGTGTTAATTGTAAGTATGTCTCGAAGCCTGCACCTGTTCGTGTCCATGTTTCCAGTGCGCATAGACGATGGCGGCCGCCGTTATTTCCGAGCGACATAACGCCTTTGCGACGCATCTTCGAAGATATGACGCAGGTTGCATCCTTACATCGAAACTCTCATCATCGGTGAGGGCGAAAGATTCCGTTTGAGAAGCACGGAAAAAGTTGCATTATCTATGCTCCGCATCTCCTCCTCTAAGCTAATGTACATTTGTCCTCGCTCTCACTCTCGATCCGCTCGTCGTTTCTATATATGTGTACGTTTGCGCCATTTACCTGCCTGTAAACGGTGGCGAGTGACGAATAATCGCGTTGCAATGTCGATAGAAGCATGAGAGTTGTACACGAACATATCTATCTATTCAGGAAGTCTAGAACAGCATAACATAGACAACATGACTTTAATATTAGTGCCACGAACAGGAATGTGACGTATTTTATGTCTCTGTGGACGTATGTCCCTTATCACAGTAGAAATAATAAACAAGAAAGGATATCTTATCTAACGCCACTCGCGAGCAATTAATGCATACGTATTGCAAGACTGTGATATATTCAGTTTATATCTTTATTAAGAAATTATCAACTTTCTTGATTCATTATGCTTGTTTACTTTTTATTTAATTTCTTTTGAGCTATTTAATTTGTTGCTTATTTAATTTTATTTCATGTGATTTGAATTTATTTCTCCATAAGTAATATTCTCTTTAATGCATTTTTTTCCATTTAAATGTATTGGCAGTAGACGAAAGTTTATTTTTTTTCGAATAATTCGTTTCACTCGGGAGACATTTAGATGAACAAATTAATGTTATATATGTTTAATGTTACTAATGTTTATTTTTAATGTTATTAACGGAATGACACTAATAAGCTGAAAATCGATGTGACCGCTGTTTTCAGTGTCGTTTTCAGTTTAAAAAAAATATGAGAATGAATATAAAGAGAATGTAGTTGTGAACAATACTACGATAAAATTTCTTCCGTTGTCTCTGAAATCGAAGATATCCGCGACTGCATCATTTTGTACTTAAAAAGAAATTGATACGTACATTTGCTTGCAAGCAACAGATTCAAACGGCTTCGTTTCTTTTTCAGTAACAGCATTGCTGTAACGTCAAACAGCTGCGACGAAACTGCGAAGGATGCTGAACCAGTAGAACGGGAGGGAACACTCCATGTCAAATTCACAGTGCTCGATGGCAAGGTAAGATCACAAGCTCAACAAAAGAATTATATTTATTGTTAGATGCGTTAGAATGCATTGAATACATATTTTTTAACTGTATTTAATGATATTTCAGCGATCTACCGATCGTTCCTGGAAGCAAGTTTGGGGTGTTCTTCGTGGTCCTATAATTTATTTTTACAAGGATCGTCATAGTCAGGTGAATAATGCTTAAACATTACTGTTTATGTATCGTTCAGCAGCCGTCATACATAAGAGCACAATATTTTGTTGGTGCAATATTTTAGTCGTTACAAAGTCCTTCGTTGAGCACCGAGAGCGAAACAAATGCAGGACAAAGTGTCGATGTCAGGTGCTCCGTGGTCGACGTTGCCGAAGATTACACGAAACGGAAACACGTGTTGAGAGTGGCAAATCCTACGGCAGAGGTGCTTTTACAAACCGAGGATGCGGCATCCATGGCCCTCTGGTTAAGGTCACTTCATTCTCACGCCGCTGCAGAAAGATCATCGGTAAGCATTAATTATAGGATATTTTTTGCGAAATCGTTATTTAAGTTAAAAACAAAAAAAAATAGATAAAGATGCAGAGATATCACGAAAATTCAGTATATTGGCCTTTGCTGTTCCCGTTTTGACGATTCTGAATTCAGCTTCCTTGCCACATTTCTCATAAAAGTATATTCCTTTACAGGACGCTATATCTTGTACGTCGAAGCAGCAAGCCGTTCCGCAAACTCCGACAGGTCCCACAACTCCGAATAGCGGCGTTCCTCCGAACAACGTCCAAAGATTGAGTCCTCTGCCGAGTCATAAAGGCATCAAGAAACTAACATCGTTTAGGAATCGATCGCCAACAGGTCAATCGCCAGTGAACAAGACGCGCAAGCCGAGTAATCAGATGGTGGAACCTTTACCGTCGCCCAAGTCGAAGACTTGGAAAGGACGAATGGCGAAACAGTTCAGAAGGATGCACGGTCAAGCCGGCGGCGCGCCATCCTCCCCCACGGCGCAATCACCGCCAGAAGGGGCCACTTTCAAGGTGCCCCTCGAGATCTGTCCAGCGTCTTCGTTTTCCGAGTACGTGCCACTGATCGTCGAAATGTGCACGAGTATCGTCGAGGCAAGAGGTCTTGAGGTTGTCGGAATCTATAGAGTGCCAGGAAACACCGCTGCGATCGGTCAGCTCACAGACAATGTCAACAGAGGATTCGAGAACATCAACTTCCAGGTATCCTATCTGATAGAGCCTCCGAGATGGGTGTGATTATTTTTCTGAGACTTATTTTTTTCCAGGATCCGAAATGGAGCGATGTTAATGTAATATCGTCGTTGCTGAAATCGTTCTTCCGTCAACTTCCCGATTCTTTGCTCACGGCGGATCTATATCCCATGTTCATCGACGCCGATAAGATAGAAGATCCGCAGAGGAGAATGACCACGATACGAAAATTATTACGAGATCTTCCGGAACATCACTTTGAGACACTGAAATATTTAATGCAGCATCTAAAGAAGATAGTGGAGCACAGTGAGATCAACAAAATGGAGGCAAAGAATTTAGCCATCGTTTTCGGGCCAACACTGGTGCGGGCGAGTGGTTCAAGAGATAATATGGTCACCATGGTCACCGATATGTCGCATCAATGTAGGATAGTCGAGAGTCTGCTGAACAATGTAGGTCTTTGTTAAAATAGGAAAACGCCGTTTTCTTAATAAAATCCTAGTATAAAATATCGATGTGTATTTCGGTTCAATGTGTTTCAGGTCGATTGGTTCTTCTCAGAGGACGATCTAGACGACTTGAGCAGATTAAGCGTAAATTTAAGCCTTCCGACCGACAGTTGCGAAGTTGAACCAGCATCCAATCATAGTCTTCTTTTAAACAATATTCAGAAAATCGAAGGTATATTATTTCTATTTTATTTCTTATTTCTTATGTATTATATATTATTGTATTATGTATTATTTCTTATGTATTATATCACATCTACTCTTTCTTATGTATTATTTTATATCTAGTCACTTTTTTCTCACACTTCTTGTCTTTCATGTATTTATCTTAAACGCAAACTTTATCCCATTCTCTTTTTATTTTATCACTGACATTGCTAGCACTTTGAACAATAACAGTTGAATCGTGTTGTATATTTTATCTATAAAAGCAATATATTTATCTCGTCTATTTTTTTGCTGTGATTAAACAGGCATGCGCGACATGGCATCTGCTAAAGACATTGTATCTTCAATCATATCCGCAGCTAATAAAAAGATACAAAGAAGACGAAAAAATCAGGACGAAATCGATAACAGTGAACACGATAACGATAAGGTTGGTACTAATCGTAATCTATCTCTCTACTCTTTCATCTATCAATTTCATCTATAATATATTAATATATTAATTTAATATTTAATAAATTAGGTCAAGTTGAAACAAGAATCGGAGAATTTGCAGACGATTCGACGACAGAGTATGGCTTTAAATGAACGACAGTGTTCCGTCAGTGAGATCGTGCAGATGCATGAGAGCAAGAGTCAACCGAATCATTCTACGGATCGTTCCCTGTCGGTTGACAGTAATAACAGTGGTTCGTCACACGGAACGTGTTCGTCGAGTCGTACCAAGTACGCATTTCAATCCGCGCCACCATCTGTAGACTCCACGAGATTATCGATCGACACTGGTTTAAGTTCAGCGGAAACGGGCTCCACTGTGTCCAGCAACGCATCTAACCAGACGAAGCAAAGTAACGACGAAATAGCTATTTTAACGTACGCTGGTTTAAGTGCGACCACGCAGGAGAGAGTACGGAGATTTGAGGAAGAAACGAAAGCGATGCTGCAGAGAGACCAGCATCGACAGAGGCTCGAAGCCGAGAAGAGGGAGGAGGAGAGACGAAGGATCGAGATAGAGTGGCAATTGGCGAAACGAGAGATGGAGAATGACGATCTGCTCGACAGTATAGTCGATACTACGGTGTCGCCGAGCCTCTTGTCGGAACGTCTGTCTAGTCTGAACGAGAGACTTGCCGATAAATCATTGATAGATTTGTCCGAAAGACACGGCAGATCGCGTTCGACCACGAGACCACCGCTATCAATAGCCGTGCAACAACAGCCCATGATGCACCAAAAAGCACAAGCTACTAATCAACTGACTAGCATACTGGGGGAGAAGATGAATAACGGAGTCATTAAGAAATTTAAAACGGATAAAGATGTAAGTTAATAACAATTACATTTATACTTGAGCGGTCGTGGCATGTTAAAGATGTAAGCCAATTCTTTTTTTATTCTGATATTCGTCAAAGTCAGTATGGTAGTAAACTTTCTCTTTCCTGTAAGAATTTACTTGCATATTACCTTGCTATTTGACAAAAATGTTTTTTATCGTCGACATTTATTGTTCGACTAATCGAATTTGCCTACTTACACGGATTCGTTGGCGTTTATAGCCGTCGATGGAGTCGATTTGTTTGCCACCAGTTCGATACGGAAGTCTGGATTCCTTGCACGAGGTTCACAATCTCTCGCAGTCCTCTCCGTCACCATCACAGCAGCAACGAGGCGTTCCCGGTGATGGCTCGGATGATGGTTAGTATCGCATTCTTTTATAATTTCACGTGATGCTATTCTGAGTCTTCATATGCACTAGATATCGAAACAAATCTTTCGTGCTGTCAATATATCTCAGAGTCATATTGCAATAGATACGTGAAACTGTATCTATGTTTTCTTGCTCGCTATTCAGCAGGGATATCCATAAATAATTAGCGAATAACATATATGAAAAACGGTGCTGATAATCGGAATTTAAGGGATCGATAAAAGGTTTATATATTGTATATGTTGTGTATTACATGTTATATGTACAAATAGAGCTACGCAAGATGCGTGAAGAGTAGCGATTAGCGATACATGACCAGAAAGACAATTTCGTTGCTATTTCTGCAACATCTTATATCTATTCGTATATATCGATTTTTAAAAAAACGTTACGCGAGAATTAAAGTTGCGTCTTTCAGTATAGTAACGTATTCACTGTATGTACATGTATTGAGTGTACTCTATCTTGTTTGTCTCATTTCGTTTCTCCGTGGATATATATTCGACTCTTGTTTCTCAAATTCACGTGTATAATTAGGACGCGTACTCTCTATCCCGTTATTATATATCTATCTCTATTCATATTCTCTTTTTATATCTTTTTTCTCTGTATAATATCGCTTCTGACGATCGGTGAGTGTAGCAGGATCTTGTTTTCTGCAGTGGACACAGAAGATACTCACTATTAACAAAAAGCTTTCTAGGTACATTCCTCTTCTTATTTGCTTCAAGCGATTTTTTTCGATTTACTTATACGATTATAAAGTGTATGTTACAAAGTTATCACCGTCATTGTGCGGAAACCTTTCGACTTTCTTACGTTTGCGCCATTCATCATCGCGCGAACACAGTTCAGAACGTAGCAACTTGTTTCGCATATTCTTTAGTACGAACACGTCTTTACCACGACACACGAGGCTTCTTGTAATGAAAACATTTAATTTTACAAAAATATATCATCTCGTATTTTCGCGACCAAGCGCAAGGAGGGTCAGCCACAAAGAGGATGATGAATTAAAGAAAGAAGAAGAAATACGATATATACCTATACATATATCGTTCTAGAGTTAGGGTCATTTCGATCATTTCCGATTAGTTTAATCGACCGATTAAGTTAATCGGATTTGGTCGAAGTGGCTCTTACTCCCTTACACATCGCGCCTTTTGGCCGATCCTCTATTTGTACGATGTTGTCATGTGCTGCATGCCACTCTTTGGCTTTCGGCGTTAAGAAAAACAGATTTACGTCACACGATTGGCTGCTTCTGCGATCTTCGATGGTTTCTCTATACTTAGGCTACGGTCAACGTGACGCTACAAATGCTTTGGAGCGTTCTTCTTCTCCTTCTTTCTTCATTGAAAGAAAAGAGAAGAGGAATGCTTCGAAGCATTTGTAGCGTCACTAGCCCAGTCAATAGAGCCCGAAAAAGCCGTTGAAATGGAATTAATTCCGGGAAACGATTTTTTTTTTATTGTTTTGGAGGTTCATGGGTAGTCTAAAACCGGATTTTCGGGATTCTAATCCTGGAGCGTTAGCCGCCATTTTGATTTAGAAGGGTGATTTTGTAAATATCTCGCTTATTTTCAACTTTAGAGTGAAAGTGGTAATAACTAAACTTGTAGAAAATTTAATACTCTACAATTTTGGTCCTTATCATTTTTCACCTTATAGGATCGATATTTCGGGTTTTAGACTCGAAAGTGGTTTTTCTTATTTATTTATTTATTTACTTGGTATAATGAAAAACATCTTTTCCACACCACCGCGGGGGTAGAGTTTATGGCGCGTTTATTCAAAAAATAAAAAAATAAAAAAAATTTATCCCCCACTTTCGAGTCTAAGATCCAAAATATCGATCCTAGGTGAAAAATGATAAGGATCAAAATTGTAGAGTACCTATTAAATTTTCTACAAGTTTGGTTATTACCACTTTCACTCTAAAGTTGAAAATAAGCGAGATATTTACAAAATCACCCTTCTAATCAAAATGGCGGCTAACACTCCAGGGTTAGAAACCCGAAAATCCGGTTTTAGACTACATATGACCCTCCGAAACAATAAAAAAAAAAAAATTGCTTTCCGGAATTAATTCCATTTAAATGTCTCTATTGACTGGGCTACACGTTGACCGTAGCCATATATATGTGTAATCAGCGTTGAAAAGTTCGAGACATTTTTTTTTTAATAACTTTTGTATCTGATATCCAATAAGAGAAACAAAAATCCCCTGTTGGGTACCGGATACGTTGCGAAAATAATTAAAAAAGAAAGTATCCAAGCCCCTTTGACGCTGACTATGCAAATTGTCGGACAAATAGTTTATTCTCGTCGCATGCATGTCCTTCGAGGATCGTAAGCGCTTCGAATGATTCTTCGATCATTGCTTGCTCTCACAATGATGATGAAATCTTCTTAGAAGAGTCACACTTTACGTCTCGTCACGAGTAATTTCTTAACGATGAATTTGAAGGCATTTTCTCACGCGTGACCACGCAAACGGTATTTCGATGGGGCGGCTGCTCTGATTGTTAGCGAAAGTAATCCTAGTCTCGCACCTTCTTCGTCACACACACGTGCGCATTTCCGAATATCACACTTATCTTACTGCTCGTCTGCCTGTTCTATTCTATCGTTAACGACTTGCCTGTGCCGATTGATTGTGCTCTTAGTTATAAACTGATTGTCTGCCCGCCTCAGTCTACGTCTTTGCGATCAGACACGCCCGAAAAGAATACGATTATATGTTGGCCCGAGACGGCGTATTCCTTCGAAGATCCATGGGCTGCAAAAGGGACAAGGAAATAAATCCGTCGATGCTCAATCGCGGCTGAGAAAGGACGCTTAAAATTCGTTTCTCTTCGCTCTTCTTGATCTCCGCGCCTCTCTCTCTTTTTATTTATTTTTTCTTTTCGCCAAGTTCAGTGTCCCAAGTTCCCGGCCTCTCCGTCGTGCAAAACGTTTATTTCCTTTTTTTTTTCTGGAGCATTGGATCTCCCGCGCGACAATCGATCGCGATGCCAAATCTCGGCTCGAGAGGAATACACCTCGGATAAGAATATAAACAGCTCGGATAGAAAAAGCCATAGAAACATAGACGGTGGGTCCAGACGCAAAGGAGGAAGACGAGAGGAAGAGAATTTGTGCTCTGCCGCGCCGGCCGCCACGAATTGTATGACGATGCGAATGACGAAACGAATGGTTGAATACCACGTGTAGGCACACAGCAAGCGCGGGCTTTTGGTGGTACATATCGTCCCACCTATACGGTACCGCAAGTCCCGGTGGCACCGCCGCGAAGACACCGACCCAGTCGCCAATGTCAATGCCAGTGCCGGTCACAGCGGTCCCAATGCCAATGCCCGTGCCCGTGTCGGTGCCAGCAGCAGCAGCAGCAGGAGCAACAACAGCAGCCGCAGCAGCAGCAGCATCATCGCTGGCAACTGCTGTCGCGTCTGCAGCAACTACCGCATCATCGGCGAACAACGAGCCCGCCACCGCCAAGACTCTAAACCGATTCCTCCGAGGTAAATTCCAGGTCCGCTGCCAGACCAAGAGTGGTCTGGAAAACCCAGCCGCATCCAGCATCCGAGATGTCCGACGAGCTGACAGCTGGCTCACCCGAATGGCTTTGACACACACTATCTTTCAGTTTACACACCCTACTAAGCACGCGTTTACACACATACATAAACATATATACCGTTGTTTGTATAATACTTTCCTACGACTAACCGTCTATTGTATCGTCCGTGTCACACGTCCGCATCTCATTCATTTCTCTCGCGTTTACGCATCTACCCGCATCTCGTCCGCGTTTCTCATCTCTCGCCGACTGTCATCAACGTGGTAAACTTACTGTAAACTCCGTTAATATTCACACGTGACTTGTCGTCGAGGGAAATGTGAGCGAGTCTCATAATGACTCATAATGGCTTTCACGTGCGCAATAACGCTGCAGAATGCATTCTGTTATTTTTTTTTTCTATTTTATTTCACCCCGCTAGACAGGAACTGTCTTGTCCCCGCTGGCGGAGCAGGAGTGCGCTCGACGAAATCCGCAATATTTTCCCGTGCTATTTTATTTTTGCCGTTTGTGCTGCTCGGATGTTTGAGCGTATGATCATGAATGGACTCTATAACATGTGCGGCGCCACTAATTGCGAAACTTGTTACGTAACACGTTATCTAAAATGAAAGATATTTGCGCAAAGATATGTCGTTTTTCGCTTTGAGAAGCGACGATGAATCACTTGGCGATTTTAACGGATACCGCTTCTGTTTTTTTTTTTTTTTTACTAGTATTGTTTCAGTATTTTTTTTTAGCACTTTTTTGTTAGGTATATTTTTAAGTGTATGATTTTCAGCAATATTGTTCATGTATTGTTTTTCAGATATTTTTATATACTTCGCATATCCTTCGCCTATTCTTTTTTTTCTTATGTCTCCTTTTTTCTTCTTTTTAATCTCCGCTGCCAGACGATGCTCTTTATGAAAGTTGCATTATCTGCAAACATTTACAAACATACGTCTAACTACGTATCTTTCTCATCCCGTTTTCTCAATCGCGCGTCCAAGGACGTAGCGTTTTCTTCATCTTTTTCATGCTTCAGCACGAGAAAAAGGAAAGTTGATGATGCTAATTATGTTACTGTTGCAATGTATACAGCTGTCGAAACAACGATAATTTTATTAATAACGATAACCAACTGATAACGTGGATGGTGATGAGAGATTGAAGATGATAACTTATTAATCAGTTTTTTTTGTGACAATTGCGTTTACTCGATGTCGACGATGTTTCGATGCTGCCATTGTTTATTATTCATATTATTTCTATTGCAGTTTTTCTTTCGCAGCGATTTTGTTTCGCAGGAATGCACTCACGCAAGAATTCACCAGTTGCGCGACGAACAAAGCGCCATCATATACACTTACTGGCATATATTCACCTCGTTTAGCGATCGTGTCACGATTATGTTCGTTACAATAACCGACCAAGTAACCGGTGCTTTGAGTGTTTTTTTTTGCGTCGATCTTCGTGTATCCCGCGCGATTAACACGGATCTCCTGTTACAGGTAGCGACCTTCTAACGACCCTTACAACCACGTTTGATCGCAAGTGGAGGTCTCTCATCAATCAGTCGTCGAATCAAGCGCAGCCTCCTCCAGAATCAGCATCCTGCAACAAGAACGACATCACGGAGCAGCAGGAGCAGAAGCAGAAGCCGAGTGCGTCCCCGAGAACCAAGTATCCGTCTACGGAAGCCTATCGCGACCCGAGTCTTCACAAATCGCTCGACAAGAGTCACCTTGCTCGCCCGAAGGATGTAAGTCGATATCGCGCGTTGTCAAGTTCCCGAAGCCATCAACGTCGTCAGAGCAATGAAATGAAACGATTATCTCAAGTCTATACGAACTTTCATCTACATTCTAGCGAAAGCGAAAACGCAACTCCAAAAGAATGCGACGATATACACGTAAATACGCGGTCGTTATTTCTAAGGTGTAACATAAGTCAGATGGCACCGCATATTTCGTTTAACGTCAGATAGTATCGCATATTTTAAATCATGCAAATCAAAACGTAATAGTTAAAAATAGTTAATGTGACCCTTGAATTATCCCAACGGACATTATTATTATAGTTTTCCGTTTCGTTTACCGCAGGACGCTCCCGAGAAGGACACCGATTCAACGGTAGCCGACAATATCCCGCACCCTTCGGAGTCCATCACGCCGAACAACGACCGTGGCGCGAACGACAAGCAGAGGCTGGAAACGAAGCCTATGACAAATAATGCGACGGAGAACGAGGGACAGAAAGATGTGGATGAAGGGGATGATTGTCTGCGCGCGGGAAACCCGAAACGATACGAATTATCAAGTGAGAAGGAGCTTCAGGAAAGTAAATCGGAGAATAATGATGTAAGTGCAAAGGTGGAGGACAACAGTAGGAGCCACCATTATTACGAGACCGGAGACTCCAGTTACTCCAACAAGCTGAAAAAATTTGAGAGCCTGACGAATTCTCAGGCGAGGTCCCGCCTGAAACGGTCGGAGTCTCTGAACAAGAGGACATGCGAGAACACCACCTCGCGATTGAAGAGATCGGAGAGCTTAAATAAGCATTCGACTGAGAGGCTGTCGCCGCTCAAACGATCCGAGAGCTTGAACAAACATTCCGGCGACCGATCGGAGTCGCCGGGCAGCAAGCTGAAACGCTCGGAATCATTGACGAAGACCGAGAAGACCGAGTGCAATATCAGCAAACGGCGGCAATCGGTGCGAAAGGAAAGCGCCACGAAGTTAAAGCGGAAGAACGGAATGTCGGAACGGTCAATCAAACGAAGGCACACGGTCGGCAGCACCAAGGACTTCGACAAGGTGCACTGGCTCGATAACAAACTGCAGTCGGAGGCCGAAAGGGTCATCAGGAGTGACTATAGACCGAAAAAGAGCCAGCTCAGAACCAGCTCGCCCGATCTCAGCACCAATCGAGTTGGCATGGCCGACACAAGCTTTCTGATCGAGGTAAGCTTTCGCGGGCCTAGCAACGTCGTCTTTAACGTAACCAACGCTGCTCGGCCGCAGTCATTGCCGGACGCGAGTCTCGCGTCCAAGGTTTTCAAGGTGCCCCTCGAGAGTCACGTATAATACGCTACGAATAAGTTACTCCGACACATTTCTATATTCACCTCCAAATAATACATGCACACAATGCTGCTGTCATATCTATACCTACCTGCCATCATTTTTAATACTTTTACCGGTTTATATTATATATAAACCAATCTGTATACCAGATATATATCTTATTTTATATATATCTTATATAAAAAATAATTAGATCGCATCCACATCTAAGTTCGTTCCGCCGGAAACGCTGACATTATTCATTAATCGCCAGTGTGCCAAAGAGCTATCACTCTATGAATCGTTTATCGTTGTCAAACGATAATATCGAAAATTTGTTTACGACGGCTAGAATGAATTAGATAAAGGAGAAGGTACCTCTGTCTCTGCACTGATAATGTTTCAGTCTTTAATCGAGTTTAATTTATAACGCGAGATCGTTACAACGATCGAGAATTGTTCTGAATTAACGAACCAGAAGCAATTAGACTCTAAAGAAAAAGATGAAGACGGTTTACTGATCTGCAGACAGCGGAATTAGAGCTAATTGCAAGTTGCATTGAAGAAACGTAAGAAAGTTATTTAGTGATTATATATTGCATGTGGTATTTGCATTGTGTCAATTTTATATATATATAAATATATAGATAATATAAATATATATAAATATATATATTATATATATATATATATATATATATATTATTATATATATATATACATTATCTTACTTGTGAATTGTAATTGTGACATTTTTTTGTACATTCGTAATTTATTGCATATCCCCGCAGGGTTCGCAATCTACTACCAATACTATCCTTCTCCGCTCACTTTAACCCTTTGAACCAACGGCTTAACGTCTCTTTGCGAAAGACGGAGCCCAGTTTTCTCCGCACAAGTATAAAATTCCTATAAATGCTTTTATTTCCTCGAGATGAGTTTCGGGTGATAATGTTTTACAACCTTTTTGTCTTCTTGCAATCTCAGTGTTAGTATAACTTATTATTGTATCTAGCATTTCATTAGTAAAAAGAAGAGACCATACTTCTATTGGAGTATCCTTATCCTTCGTATCGCCCAACACTTCAGGTTCATAATTCGATTCTTCGTCTGCTTCTGTTGTATTCTTCTCTTCTCTTTTTTCCGTCGGCGGTATAACGGACCATTTGAAATAGTTGGTGCCATACATAAAACGTCTCGCCAATTTAGTTTTTTTGCGTCGACGAATGTGCTGCCCCTTCCTCTTCACTTTCCGATTCTACGATATCACTATATGCCTCTTTTCGGTTGCGATGTCACTCAGTTCCTCAATGTAATTGCTTTCTGAGGAACTTTCATTATCAGGTTGATCTTTCTGCTTTGGCATATTTTTTTCTGTTCGAGCGATTCTCGCGAGCGATGACTTTTTAGATTTCAATATCTTTGAAATGTTAATTGGTGTATTGCACGTTTTGCACGTCGCTTTGGTATCTTTTACTGTGAACATGTTCCATATGTCCGGTTTTCTTTAGTTTCTTCGCCATTGTAACTGCTCTGTTTCAGCGCTTGATACTAAATGAGATAAAGCTTACAAAATTGGTCATAGAAGGTCGAGAAGGTAAATATGTTTTTCCTTCCCACACCAAAACAAAATTAATAAATATAATTGCGTTCTTAGATGAATACTTACTTACAACGTTGTCCCGATAAGTGTTGCTTTAACTTTTTTGTATCATTGCGATGTTTTATTTCGCAGTTGCATCTTCTGCACGTCGCAACTTCGCCTTCTCTAACAAACTGGCTCCATATGTTTGCTCTTTCTTCTGTTGCGATGTCACTCAGTTCCTCAATGTAATTGCTTTCTGAGGAACTTTCATTATCAGGTTGATCTTTCTGCTTTGGCATATTTTTTCTGTTCGAGCGATTCTCGCGAGCGATGACTTTTTAGATTTTCAATATCTTTGAAATGTGCAATTGGTGTATTGCACGTTTTGCACGTCGCTTTGGTATCTTTTACTGTGAACATGTTCCATATGTCTGATTTTTCTTTTAGTTTCTTCGCCATTGTAACTGCTCTGTTTCAGCGCTTGATACTAAATGAGATAAAGCTTACAAAATTGGTCATAGAAGGTCGAGAAGGTAAATATGTTTTTCCTTCCCACACCAAAACAAAATTTAATAAATATAATTGCGTTCTTAGATGAATACTTACTTACAACGTTGTCCCGATAAGTGTTGCTTTAACTTTTTTGTATCATTGCGATGTTTTATTTCGCAGTTGCGTCTTCTGCACGTCGCAACTTCGCCTTCTCTAACAAACTGGCTCCATATGTTTGCTCTTTCTTCTGTTGCGATGTCACTCAGTTCCTCAATGTAATTGCTTTCTGAGGAACTTTCATTATCAGGTTGATCTTTCTGCTTTGGCATATTTTTTTCTGTTCGAGCGATTCTCGCGAGCGATGACTTTTTAGATTTTCAATATCTTTGAAATGTGCAATTGGTGTATTGCACGTTTTGCACGTCGCTTTGGTATCTTTTACTGTGAACATGTTCCATATGTCTGATTTTTCTTTTAGTTTCTTCGCCATTGTAACTGCTCTGTTTCAGCGCTTGATACTAAATGAGATAAAGCTTACAAAATTGGTCATAGAAGGTCGAGAAGGTAAATATGTTTTTTCCTTCCCACACCAAAACAAAATTTAATAAATATAATTGCGTTCTTAGACGAATACTTACTTACAACGTTGTCCCGATAAGTGTTGCTTTAACTTTTTTGTATCATTGCGATGTTTTATTTCGCAGTTGCATCTTCTGCACGTCGCAACTTCGCCTTCTCTAACAAACTGGCTCCATATGTTTGCTCTTTCTTCTGTTGCGATGTCACTCAGTTCCTCAATGTAATTGCTTTCTGAGGAACTTTCATTATCAGGTTGATCTTTCTGCTTTGGCATATTTTTTTCTGTTCGAGCGATTCTCGCGAGCGATGACTTTTTAGATTTTCAATATCTTTGAAATGTGCAATTGGTGTATTGCACGTTTTGCACGTCGCTTTGGTATCTTTTACTGTGAACATGTTCCATATGTCTGATTTTTCTTTTAGTTTCTTCGCCATTGTAACTGCTCTGTTTCAGCGCTTGATACTAATGAGATAAAGCTTACAAAATTGGTCATAGAAGGTCGAGAAGGTAAATATGTTTTTCTTCCCACACCAAAACAAAATTTAATAAATATAATTGCGTTCTTAGATGAATACTTACTTACAACGTTGTCCCGATAAGTGTTGCTTTAACTTTCTTGTATCATTGCGATGTTTTATTTCGCAGTTGCATCTTCTGCACGTCGCAACTTCGCCTTCTCTAACAAACTGGCTCCATATGTTTGCTCTTTCTTCTGTTGCGATGTCACTCAGTTCCTCAATGTAATTGCTTTCTGAGGAACTTTCATTATCAGGTTGATCTTTCTGCTTTGGCATATTTTTTTCTGTTCGAGCGATTCTCGCGAGCGATGACTTTTTAGATTTTCAATATCTTTGAAATGTGCAATTGGTGTATTGCACGTTTTGCAGGTCGCTTTGGTTTCTTTTACTGTGAACATGTTCCATATGTCTGATTTTTCTTTTAGTTTCTTCGCCATTGTAACTGCTCTCTGTTTCAGCGCTTGATATAAATGAGATAAAGCTTACAAATTGGTCATAGAAGGTCGAGAAGGTAAATATGTTTTTCCTTCCCACACCAAAACAAAATTTAATAAATATAATTGGGAATGCCACCCGCGGGCGATTGAATGTGCTGCCCCTTCCTCTTCTATGATATCACTATATGCCTCTTCTTCTGTTGCGATGTTACTCAGTTCCTCAATGTAATTGCTTTCTGAGGAACTTTCATTATCAGGTTGATC